>NW_020825448.1:0-183731 GCF_003286085.1 Drosophila persimilis | reverse complement strand
AAATACCCGCGAAAGGGTGAATGGGGAACGTGGATTATTAATAGTTGGATTCATCTTATTCCAGCACCTGTGAGGAAATATTCGTTCATGGGCTTTGTTTTGTATTTGAATTTTTATTTACTTTATGTTCCCTGTACTTTCGATATTTGTACTGAATGATTCCCAGAGCCAGTTCTGAACGGCTCCAAGTGATAGTTCAGGGCCCACTTCGATGTTGTGTTCCTAACAGATTCTCCCTTCTTTCAGGTCTCCCCACCCCACCCCACAACGCCGCAAAATATTTCAAAACTTCGCGCCGCCCACTTCCGCCCCACAAAGAACGAAAATCTGTGGCATCCACGTTTTAAAGATATAAAACCAAAAAAGGCAGAATCGTAGAGGGATGTTTATATGTTCTAGAATGTACGACCCCATAAATATATATTCTTGATCAGCATCAATATCCGAATCTATTGAGCCCTGTCTGTCTGTCCGTCCTATATACAGCTAGTTATAGCAACGATATTTTGGATCCAGACTTCTGTGATATGTCACTGCTACAAAAATATTTCAAAACTTTGCCCCGCCCACTTCTGCCCTCCCAAAGGGCGAAAAATCTGTGGTATCCACAAATCTCAGAGACAATTAAGTCTAGAGTAACCAAATTTTTCTCACTATAAAACCTATATTTCAGAATTTCGCCCCACCTCCTTCCGCCCCCACAAAGGACGAAAATCTGTTGCATTCACAATATTGCACATTCGAGAAAACTAAAAACGCAGAATCATGGATAGTGACCATATCTATCAGATCGCTGAATCTGGATCAGATCGGATCATTTTTGTAGCCAAAAGCAAGAAATCAATTTGCAGTGGCTACGCAGCGCCCGACGTCACGCTCTGACTGATTTTCTGTCTCTCTCGCACGCACTCTTTGTCGTGTCGTTTAGTATTAGCGGCCTCTGCCGGAGGAGAGCCATACTGACTAAGTATCGGGAATAAATGTAGAGTTGCGGTGTCCGCAGCAACTCACAACGTTCCCCCTCGTTTATTAGTTGAATTTGTGAGTAAAGCGCTTGTCGAATAGTTATTTGTTAGATCTAATATCTCAAGTGGCTTCAAAGTCTTAACTTAATAGCAAACTTAAACATGTCTGGTCGGCGAAAAGTCATTGAATACAAGAAAACCATACTGGATCTAAATATGGGAAAGACAAAACACGACATTAGCATCTTACATTTAACTATTCTGAAACAGTCGTTGTGGCTTCTTCCTTAGGCTTTTCAGGTTCATCCAGATTCCTTCCGACATTAAACTGATCCTGCTGGACATCTACTGACGACTGCTTTTGTTCGCTTGGAGATCGTGGCTGCCGGGTTCGTAGAAGACTATCGAGTCCGCCAAAAGGAGCCTCAATGATAACATAAAACACATACGACATCAAAATAGTGATCCCAATGACAGACCAGAAATTAAGCATCTGCAAAGCATAAAATATTATACATTTGTTATAATCCACTAGTTTCCTTCAACTATCCAAAACAAAACTTACAAAGTTGTAGTTCGAAAAATATGTATTGGTCCGTAGAATTCTGCTGTTTACTTCCAGAGTGAACATATTCCAGATGTACACGGAATAGGAGAGTCTCGAGAGTGGCTGCCACAATGGCGAGGATAGGAAACTGTCTGCCAGACCGCCATAGCCCTGCATGCAGGCAAAGATGATCCAACACAGCGCTAGGGGCCAGCCCACCCGGGTAAGCGTGTAGTAGAGAGACTCCTCGAGTATGGTTAGAGGAGGAGCCCTAAACTTGGATGCGGCTTAGCTGGAGCTTCCTTCCACGATTCAGGTGCAAGAAGTACCCGAAGAGAAATCCAGTCAGCCATTGACCCGCATGCGTGTGTGTGGATCCATAGACATCCAAACCATCACCTCCTTTACTTCCATTCCTGAATTAAATGAGGCTTAATAACTTCAAATGCAAATAGAAAGATCGTGGACTTACTTCGTGAGCATTGATTCATTGTTGACCATCATCGTGACAAAGAGGCAGGTCGTGACTAGAAGCAACAGCACTACAATGCCAGCAGCCGCCTTTTTGCCCCATTTATACAGAGCAATCAGCAGAAGCAGAGAGATTATGTATAGTTGCATATCCACTGCCAAGTACCAGGCATGACCTAAGCCCTTAAAAAAGGTGTTGGAATACGCCTATTCCCACATTCAAATAATAACATTAAATAATATTATCGATATGTTAGGTATTATTATTATAGTTAGTCTGGTCACACTTGAAGTGTCGACCCTCTCTCTTCTTTTGTGATCTCAAGTGTGGACCGGTGTTGCAGCAAAAAGTAATCAAGAAATACATAAATAATCTTTAAAGAAAAACATAACTTGGTACTGTCTTCCGTTTACTAATTGTCATAGCTAGTCTACCAATAGGTTATGGGCCCAGACCACGCCAATTTAAATAAATTAAATTAATAACAAATAGTTGTGAAATTAGTTCCGCGTGCGTTCTTGTGTAGTTTTTTTTATAGTGTGTGTGTGTATAATATATACATACATAGAAAATGGAAAGAAATAAGCAACATATTAAGCCTTTTTGTGGCGAGAAATATTCTATATGGAAATTTAGAATCAGAGCTTTGTTTGCTGAATTAGAGGTGCTCCAAGTAGTCGATAACATAATGCCTAACGAAGTAGATGATAATTGGAAAAAGGCAGAGCGATGTGCAAGAGCATTTTAATTCAATATTTAGGCGACGCATTTCTAAACTTCGCGGCAGGCGACATTTCGGCACGTGATATTCTGAAGAAGCCTTGCGTCGCAATTAGCTGCACGTAAACGTTTAATAACACTCAAACTCTCAAGTGAAATGACACTTTCGAGTCATTTTGTTACTTTTGATGAAACAGTGAGTGAGTTGTTAGGGGCGGGCGCAAAAATGGATGAGATGGACAAAGTGGCACATTTGCTGCAGACTCTACCTTCAACCTATAATGGTGGTCATCACGGCAATCGAAACTTGTCAGATGAAACTCTATCATTAGCGTTTGTAAAAAATAAATTGTTCGACTACGAGACCAAATTAAGAAATGAAAGTACTGATACAAGTAGTAAAGTCATGAAAGCAGTTGTATGAAATAATAACAATTTTAATAAATCGTAAAACGTTTGGATCTAGAAACACACGGCAAAAGATATTATTTAAGGGAAAAGCTAGAAGTAATATTAAATGCCATCACTGTGGCAAAGAAGGGCACATGAAAAAAGACTGTTACCAGTTTATAAGGTTAAATCAAAACAAAGAAAATTATAAACATAATAAAAAAGCTCAGCTTGCAGCATCGGGCCACGGGTTCGCATTTATGATGCGGAAAATGAAAAAGAGTGATCAGATAAATAATGAACTCGGTTTTATACTCGATTCTGGTTGCAACGGATCATTTGATCAATGATGACTCGCTGTACGCCGATTGCATCGAATTGGAGCAGCCAATTAAAATCGCTGTGGCAAAAGAAGGCGAGTTTTTATATGCCACTAAGCGTGGAATTGTGCGGCTGCACAATGGACACAATATCACACTGGAGGATGTGCTCTACTGCAAGGAGGCAGCAGGAAACCTCATGTCTGTCAAGAGTCTGCAACAGGCAGGGATGTCAATTAAGTTTGACTGTGGTGGTGTCTCCATATCAAAAAATGGAGTAAGTGTTGTTAAACATACAGGTATGTTGGATATACCTGTAGTCAAATTCCAAGCATACAGTGTAGATGCTAGGAACAAAAATAATTATCGATTATGGCATGAGAGGTTGGGGCATATAAGCAATGCAAAATTGCTTGAAATAAATAATAATAATTTATTTAATGACAGTAATCTTCTTGTTAATTTAAAAATATCAGATGAAGTTTGTGAGTCATGTTTAAATGGGAAACAGGCTAGGTTGCCATTTAAGCAATCTAAAGATAAAAGTTATATAAACGACCCTTTGTTTGTAATACATTCAGATGTATGTGGCCCATTAAACCAGTTACACTAGACGATAAAAATTATTTTGTGATCTTCGTAGATCAATTTACACATTATTGTGTAACCTATTTGTTAAAATATAAATCAGATGTATTTAATGTATTTAAAGATTTTGTAGCAAAGAGCGAGGCTCATTTTAATTTCAAGATTGTCAATTTGTATATTGACAACGGTAGAGAATACTTGTCGAATGAAATGCGTGAGTTCTGCGTTAATAAGGAATAAGTTATCATTTGACAGTGCCACATACACCTCAGTTGAATGGTGTTTCGGAGCGAATGATAAGAACCATTACAGAGAACAGCTCGTGCTATGGTAAATGGTGCAAAATTAGACAAAAGTTTTTGGGGTGAAGCTGTGCTAACTGCAACATATCTAATCAACAGAATTCCAAGCAAAGCACTTGGTGATTGTAAAATGACCCCATATGAGCTGTGGCACAATAGAAAGCCCAATTTAAAATTTTTAAGAGTGTTCGGTTCAACCGTGTATGTGCACAACAAAATTAAAAAAGGTAAATTTGATGAAAAATCATTCAAAGCTATCTTGATAGGGTATGAACAAAATGGACTCAAATTGTGGGATGTCATTAAAGGAAAAGTTATTGTTGCAAGAGATGTTGTCGTAGACGAGACTAATATGCTTTATTCTAGAGAAGTAAAATTTGAAACAGATTTCCCGAAAGAGAGTAAGGAAAGAAGTCAACAAGAATTCCTGAATGAGAGTAAGGAATCTGATCAGCTTAATTTCCCGAATGATAGTACGGAATGTGGAATCCTGAATGAGAGTAAGGAATGTGATCAGTTTTATCTCCCGAATGATAGTACGGAATGTGGAATCCTGAATGAGAGTAAGGAATGTGATCAGTTTTATCTCCCGAATGATAGTACGGAATGTGGAATCCTGAATGAGAGTAAGGAATGTGATCAGTTTAATTTCCCGAATGAAAGTACGGAATGTGAAATCCTGAATGAGAGTAAGGAATGCGAAAAGCAGAATTTTCCGAATGAAAGTAGGAAAAGAAAAACTGATTTCCTGAATGATAGTAAGGAATTATATATCCCGAATGAGAGTAAGGATTGTGAAAAAGCTGATCAGCCAGATAATTGTCGTGAAGAAAATAAGGATACTAATATAATTAGTAGAAAAAGTGAGAGGTTAAAGTCTAAGCCGAAGGTTTCTTATAAAGAACATGATAAAAGCTTTAACAAATTTATATTAAATGCCATATAATGTTTGATAAAGTTCCAAATTCCTTTGATGAAATAAATTTTAGGAATGATAAATCTGATTGGGAGGAGGCAATAAATACAGAGTTAAATGCCCATGAAATTAATAACACCTGGACAATTATAAAGAAGCCAGAAAACAAAAATATTGTAGACAGTAGATGGGTATTTTCCATTAAATATAATGAACTAGGAGTCCCAATAAAATACAAAGCTAGACTGGTTGCAAGAGGATTTACTCAAAAGTACCAAGTAGACTATGAAGAAACATTTGCTCCCGTTGCTAGAATTGCCAGTTTTAGGTTCGTACTATCATTGGCAGTCCAATTTAATTTGAAAGTCCGTCAGATGGATGTTAAAACAGCTTTCCTCAATGGTACATTAAGTGAGGAGATATATATGCGGCCTCCT
Organism: Drosophila persimilis; assembly: GCF_003286085.1. Taxonomy (NCBI): domain Eukaryota; kingdom Metazoa; phylum Arthropoda; class Insecta; order Diptera; family Drosophilidae; genus Drosophila; species Drosophila persimilis. The sequence continues at coordinate 178,074 of NW_020825448.1, read as the reverse complement.
CAGGGCGTATTATGCGGTGCTGGGCATGTATGCAAACTGAACAAAGCCATTTATGGGCTCAAACAAGCAGCTAGATGCTGGTTTCAAGTATTTGAGCAAGCATTGAAAGGATTCGATTTTGTAAACTCTCCCGTGGATCGTTGCATATATATTCTTGATAGAGGTGACATAAAGAAAAACATATATGTATTATTATATGTTGATGATGTAGTAATAGCGACAAGGGTTATGGATAGAATGAATAATTTCAAAAATTATTTAAGCGAAAGATTTAGAATGACTGACTTAAATGAGATAAAACATTTTATCGGTATCAGAGTAGAAATGTTTGAAGACAAAATATATTTGAGTCAAGCTGAATATGTAAAAAGAATTTTAAATAAATTTAACATGGATAGTTGCAATTCAGTCAGTACTCCATTACTAAATAAACTAAATTATGAGTTACTTAACTCAGGTGAAGACTGCAATGCTCCATGTCGTAACCTTATTGGCTGTTTAATGTACATAATGCTGTGTACACGACCAGATTTAGCTACCGCTGTAAATATCTTGAGTAGATATAGTAGCAAGAACAATGCTGAGTTATGGCAATGTTTAAAAAGGGTTATTAGATATTTAAAGGGAACTATTGATATGAAGCTTATATTTAAAAAGAATACATCATTTGAAAATACATTAGTTGGCTATGTAGACTCCGATTGGGGTAGTAATGAGATTGATAGAAAAAGTACAACGGGTTATTTGTTTAAAATGTTCGATTCCAATTTAATTTGTTGGAATACAAAAAGACAGAATTCAGTGGCAGCTCCATCAACTGAAGCTGAATATATGGCCCTATTTGAAGCTGTAAGAGAAGCTTTATGGCTAAAGTCTCTTCTAAATAGTATTAATCTTAAACTCGACAGACCCATTAAAATTTATGAAGACAACCAAGGCTGTATTAGCATTGCAAATAATCCCTCATGTCATAAAAGAGCAAAGCATATTGATATAAAATATCATTTTTCAAGAGAACAGATAGAAACTAATGAGATTTCTCTTGAGTATATTAATACAGACAACCAACTTGCTGACATATTCACGAAGCCACTACCTGCTGGAAGATTTGCGGAACTGCGGAACAAATTAGGACTACTACAAGAAGAATGATTCCAATTTAATGAAAACATGAACATGAAGCTTTATTGACGAATTTATTACATTAATTCATATTTAATTTTTTTTTTTTATTTTTTATTTTATTTGAACCAAAAGAACCAATGAATTGTTAAAGTAATTTAATTTTATGTTAATTTAATTTTAAAGTGATCTGATCGGGTTTTTCTGGGTTTTCCCCGTATCCTTAGAGCAAATGCTAGATCACATAACACTTCCCAGAATGCACACCAACCACATTAGAATAACAATTGAATGTTACCTTTTTGATTTAATGATGAAAACTTTTTTATATTTTTTATTTTTATGATTTTGATAATTAATGTTATTTTTGAGGGGGGCGTGTTGGAATACGCCTATTCCCACATTCAAATAATAACATTAAATAATATTATCGATATGTTAGGTATTATTATTATAAGTTAGTCTGGTCACACTTGAAGTGTCGACCCTCTCTCTTCTTTTGTGATCTCAAGTGTGTGGACCGGTGTTGCAGAAAAAGTAATCAAGAAATACATAAATAATCTTTAAAGAAAAACATAACTTGGTACTGTCTTCCGTTTACTAATTGTCATAGCTAGTCAACCAATAAAAGGTAATCGTATCAATTGGTAGGAGCTAAGATCTATGACTTACAGCATTGCTTGTTGCATACTTTTGCACGAACAGCAGCGTCCAGAACCAGCCCATTTCACAGGCTTGTGAAGGCACAAGCCTCCACAAAACCTGACCACAGAACCATCCCCTGAAGAGACAGCCCCGGGGGCTTATTATCTCATTTTATTACTACTACTATTACTATTATAACAAAGACAACCATGAATCCTTAGTTTCCCCAATTAAAATAAGAAATAGGCTAAGAAAACCCCTAAAATAGTGAGGCCTCTTACTTATTAGCAGAGAAGAGACAACACGAAAGAGAGACGTCTACTACGGCCACGCAGCAAAGAGAACCGACATGGAAGAGAAGGAAACGGAGAGAGTCGCCGATTGCTCTTACGCCCACGCAGCCAAAGCAAGAGAGAGAACGGCCAAACGCAAAGGAACAGCATGCAAGAGCGCGAAGCGGCAGAGAAGCCGCCGATCGCCCACGCAGCCGAGGGAGAGAGCCGACGGCGAATAGATCGGTGCAGTAGGCAGGGTGTACGCACAGAACCAGAAGTTACCCAAAATGTTGGTAAATTTTTGTCGTTTATTCCCCCACAATAAAGACACCCACCTCAACCCACCGGTTTCAGAACTTTCGTGAGTCGTGGATCATGCGGCATCCACCAAGCTGGGCGTGCCTTTCCGATACCTTTCTCCCCTGGGGACCCGGCGATGCTGGATGTGAGTCGTGGATTCACGCGGCAGAAAAACTTCAAATCAGGTATTAGCAGCCCAAAATCAGAGCCCCGGCGAATAGCCAGCACCAATATTTGATCCCTCGACTTGTGTACAGCTAAGGCTGGTTTACCTAATACCCCCCAAGCAACAGCCACGTGTCCCAGACGCGCCGGCGAAAACCACGCGGAAAACCACGCAGCCAGCCACCTACGCAGTAGAAAGAGACGGGGAGAGACGCCGAAGACACCGCGTGCCGGGAGAAAATGGGCGCGGACGGCGCCTAGAACTTTGGCACGCGACGGCGACAAAGCGGCACCAGCGACAGAGCAGCAGTGACGGAACAGCGACACAGCGGCAGAGCGGAAAAGAGCAGAAAAGCAGCAGCGACAGAGCAGCGAGCCAGCGGCAGAGCGGCGGCAGAGCAGCAAAGCAGAAACGGCGGAACAGCGAGACAGCGGCAGAGCGGAGAAGAGCAGCAAAGCAGCAGCGACAGAGCAGCGAGACAGCGGCAGAGCGGAGAAGAGCAGCAAAGCATCAGGGACAGAGCAGCGAGCCAGCGGCAGAGCGGAGAAGAGCAGCAAAGCAGCAGCGAGCCAGCGGCAGAGCAGAGAAGAGCAGCAAAGCAGCAGCGACAGAGCAGCGTGACAGCGGCGGAGCGGAGAAGTGCAGGAAAGCAGCTGCAGCGGCGCAGCGGCAGAGCAGCAAAGCAGCAGCGGTGTCCCAGCGACAGAGCAGCGAGGCAGCGGCAGAGCGGAGAAGGCGCCGCGACAGAGCAGCGGGACAGTGACAGAGAAGCCAAGCAGCGAAGCAGCGGTAGAACAACGGAGCAGCGGGGGACAGAGGGCGAAGGCAGAGGACCAGCTAGATGGCAGAGGAGCCCTCGGTCACAAAGGAATGGCCACGGCCAATATAAGGCGGAGCAGGAACACGAGTCAGGGAGTTACCACCGAGGAGTCAGGGAGTCACGACCGAGCAGTGAAGGAGTTACCACAGTCAGACAATTAATACCGAGCAGTCAGAGAGAGTTATTACCGAGTTTTCCCAGGGGACCGTTCCCTGTACCGTCTGATGATGCAGCGAGCCCAGTACACTCGGGAACAGGAACTCGAGCGGATCTACGAAAATCTGCGCCCGGAGTATCAAATGTACACGCGCAGACAGGATTTCCGCTCCCTCACAGAATTGACCCAGTTCGTCTCTTCTTATACTCCCCATGGTATTAGACGACTTCATCTTGGGACTCGACTTCCTCTGTGGCATCCGCGCAAGAATCCACTGTGGACGGGCATATCTACAGCTGAAGTTGCAGCAGAAACCCGCCGGGACGATACCATCATGCACCGCCCAGCCACGCCCACGGGCCGTCACGTTTGCGGACTCCACTGCCATCCGAGACCAGCCCCAGACCAACACCCCATAGCCAACCACGAACCATCCAACCGCCGCGACAACAAGACCTTACTCGACAAGATCATGCAACAACCCCAGGACTACGCCGCCACAACAGGACACGAAGAAAGCTACGACGGAAAGAACTGCGACACCGATGGATCCAACCATGGCCAGTTCCCCGGCACGAATCCCGACACCATCAGGACAACGCAACACAACAAGGACTTTGGCAGAGACAGTTACGGCTCCACTGGATCAATCCAGGGCCAGCTCGTCGAACCAGGAGTCAACAACAGGACACAGCAGGAAGCAAGGGACTTTGGCAGAGACAGCTACTGCTCCACTGGATCAATCCAGTTCCAGCTCGACGAACCAGGACTCAACAACAGGACACAGCAGGAAGCAAGGGACTTTGGCAGAGACAACTACGGCTCCGCTGGATCAATCCAAGGCCAGCTCGTCGAACCAGGAGTCACCAACAGGACACAGCAGGAAGCAAGGGACTTTGGCAGAGACAACTACGGCTCCGCTGGATCAATCCAAGCCCAGCTCGTCGAACCAGGTGTACCCAACAGGACACCGCAGAAAGCAGAAGACTTTGGCAGAGACAGCTACGGATCCACTGGATCAATCCAGGGCCAGCTCGTCGAACCAGGAGTCAGCAACAGGACCCAGGAATCACCAGGATACTCCAGCAAAGATAGCTGCGGATCGCGGAATCAATCCAGGGCCAGCTCATCGAACCGGAAGTCACCACGTAGTCTCCCAACACGACAGACATCACGCAAGCCACGAACCCCGATACCACAGGACGAGATCACAGAAACCCCGACGATGGACTACCAACTGGAGCCATTAGCCGACGCCGAGATAGCTCGGGAACGCAACCCGTTTCGCCCAGCCGACTCGGACGACTACGAGAACGCGATCTTGGCCACAATTACCGCCCTGGAACTGGAGGACCTATCGCCGTGGCAGCAAGACCCAGACCCCGAACCACCCCCCACGCCGTGGGCAGGCAAGTTTCTGGAAGAAGAATTGGCGAAATTCGACGGACTAACTGGAGTCTCCCCCATCGCCGAACACACGATCACAATGCGAGACAACAGGCCCGTGAAGCAGCGCTACTTCCCGAAGAACCCGGCCAATCGGAAGATCATCAACGAACAGGTGGACGAGCTGCTCCGGGACGGAAGGATCGAACCATCCCGAAGTCCCCACAGTGCCCCAATCGTTTTAATAGGAAAGAAGACCGGAGAAATGCGAATGTGCGTGGATTACGATATATTGGACGTTGACATGGAATGACTGCATCTTTCAAGAGGCGATGCAATTACTGCACCGTCAAGTGGCCCGTGTGACACCAGCAGCAGGCTGTTACGCGCGGATCCCAGGCAAAACGCAGCCCTCCTCCCGCCCAACCGACCGAGGGGCGCTGCCGCATGACGCGCGTAGCCGAACCAAACGCGAACATGTAAGAAAGATAGATATTAGACTAACATTCGAGGAAAATTAGCACTAAACTTACCAAGAAACTAAGCATGCAATCAAAATACAAATACCACTACAGTTACTAATTAATAGAAAGGTGTGTAAGGATTAATAATTTAATAAGAGGAAGAGAATTATTGTTGGATATAATATGGTAGAGGGAATTATAATCCGAGCATAAGACCTAAACGGTTCATGCAAGGAATAATTCGATCTACAAGGTGGAAGGAACAACGGTATAAAATTTCTAGTCAGTCTAATGGGAATCGTGAAGTTTATGCGGCTCAACAGATCAGGGCTATCTATGTCACCCCTGATCAAGTTGTGCATAAATATCACACCAAGCATTTTTCTACGGTTAACTAAGGATGGGAGGTTTACTAATAATAGTCTACTAGAGTAAGATGGGAGTCTTACACCCGCATCCCAGTTAAGGCCCCGCAGAGCAAAGAGTAAAAAGTTTTTCTGTACTGATTCTATACGGTCCTGGTGTACTTTGTACTGAGGGCACCATACACAGGAGCCGTATTCTAAGATCGGACGAACAAGCGAGGTATAGAGAGTCTTTGTTATATAGGGGTCGTAAAATTCCTTTGACCTCCTCTTTATAAACCCAAGCACGCCCATGGCCTTATTTACCATGGTAGAAATGTGTTCGGAAAACTTTAACTTGGGGTCTAACATAACACCCAGATCATCCACCAGGGTAATTCTCTCAAGAGAACCCCCAAATAGGGTGTAGGGAGCCAACAAAGGGCTAGAACGATGAAATGTCATAACTTTGCATTTCGAGGCATTAAGGTGTAACAAGTTTGCACAACACCATGATTGAAAGCTATTGAGATCGGATTGCAAGCGAGAATGAAATGAAATGTCCTTGTACTGGACACAGAGCTTAACATCATCCGCATACATAAGTACTCGAGAGTATGTTAATACTGAAGGCAAGTCATTAATAAAGAGTGTGAAGAGTTAGGGGCCTAGATGGCTGCCCTGTGGTACTCCCGAAGAAACCTTTACTGGTAAAGAGAGGGAGTTTTTGAAGAGGACTCTTTGAGACCTAGAACAAAGATAGCTAGAAATCCATCTCAGGAGGTTGGGCGGAAACCCTAAAAGGTCAAGTTTATGTGCTAAAAGGGAATGGTTTACAGAGTCGAATGCTTTACTAAAGTCGGTGTAAATAACATCCGTCTGTAAGTTTGCCTGCCTTTAATAATGAAAGAGGTAAACTCTAACAAGTTCGTGGTGGTTGATCGCCGCCTTATAAATCCCTGCTGAGTTGGAGATATAAGTGACTTGCAGAGATGTTGCAAGTGCGGAGTTAAAACCTTCTCAAACAATTTGGGAATAGCGGATAACTTTGCTATACCTCTATAATTTTTTGCATCAGACTTGCTACCTTTTTTATGGGAGGAATTATAAACGATTCCTTCCAGATTGGGGGGAAGCAAGAGGAATCAATGGACAGGGTGAATAGTTTAAGCAATGGTCCACACAGAGCCTCGGCGCAGTACCTGAGTACACAACCTGGAACCCCGTCTGGACCCGGTGAAAACACCGGCTTAACTAGTCGAAGATCTTGAAGTAGGGAATATTCATTTAATAAGGGACTGAAAATGCCGTTCGACCTCGGTAATCCGTATGGGTACGGTTGATCAGAGTAGCGTTCCTCAGAATAGGTGGTTTGGAAAAACGGGGCAAAAAGATCGGCAATTGTCTGATTATTATTTGCCGACATATTACAAAATGATAGCGAGGATGGGTGTGCGGACGTTCTACGCTTACTGCTTACGAAGCAGTAAAACTGCTTAGGGTCCTGAGAAAAACGTATCCTGCAACGAGATAGGTAGTTCTTATAGCATTGAGCATTGAGAACTGAAAAGTTTGACCGAGCTATTACATAACGAGAGTGAGAAGTAGGAGAACCCACTTCTTGAAATTTTTTATAAAGTCTTGATTTTAAGTTTTTTAGACTGGATAACTCTTGGGTAAACCAAGGGGGTTTTCCAGATCTAATCGGACAAGAAAGCGGGACACAAGAATAAAAAAATGTGCCAAGAGCATTGTAAAAAATGTTTGTGCCTTTTGTGACATCAGTGCACAAGTACAAAGCGGACCAATCAAAATCCCTAATTAGGTTATTAAGCTTCGCAAACTCGGCTTTACGAAAGCAGCGGACACGTTCAGGTAGTCTACTCGACCGATCCAATACAGTTGGTCCTATATCTAGCGACACCTCGAAAGTTGGGTGGTAGGCGTCTTCAGGTATAGTGAGTGGAAGGGTTCGGGTTAACAACACTATGGTCGGATCCGATACAAAGCATAGATCAAGCAATCGACCCAAGGAATTTTTCACATGATTGACTTGAGACAGGGACAGGTCAAGCAAGCCGTCAACAAAGTCATGTCGTGACATGGGCACTAGGATACTAGACTCGTTTACCGAAGACCAAACAGTTCCTGGCAAGTTGAAGTCACCAAGAACTATCATACGATCTTTATCAGATAGCGAGGAAGAAACAGCGGTTAAAGCGGACAAGTGCTGCTCATAAATTGAAATATCCGAAGAAGGTGGGATATACGAGCAGGTAATGAATATAGCGAAAGCGGGAAGAATCAGTTTTACACACAGGAATTCCAGTTCCTGTTGAACTTGGACTGTGAAGTGTTCTGACGTGAAGTAAGAGTCCACTGCAATTAGAACCCCTCCTGCACGTCGAGACGAACGGTCTTTCTAAAAGTTGTGTACCGACCTGCCAAAACCTCGGAACTAAGAATGTCCGGCTTTAACCAGGTTTCAGTAAACACAATAACGTGGGAAGCAAATGCAACACTATCCCGGAAAAGAATGCTGAGCTTACTACGCAAGCCTCTTACATTCTGATAGGATACTAAAAGAGAAGTTAGTTTTTTGGAAAGGTTGAAGCAAGACGGGAAGTTGAGGAAGAGGAAGTTGAGGTTGAGGGTGGCACACTGGAAAGATTTGGAAGGGATATGGGGGGCCTATTCTTCTTCTTAGCCTTAAACTCCTTCACCACCAAATGCTCCGGCCAAAATTTGGCGGAGCAAATGGTGTCAAATTGAGTTGGGGAGATGCTTATCTTAAACGAGGCTATCTCCCTTCACCACAGGTCTAGTACTTGTGGTGGCAATATCCGGAGGTCCGGAACGTCTATTTACTGGTGGGATCGGGATAGACGGGACAACTAGTGAACTTGCGGACACCACGGACACGGACGCTGTAGACGTACTTGGCTGCACATTCTCCGAGGCGATGAATTCGGCTACCGAATCTGCATCGTCAGCAGCTGTCGTTGCCTTTGGAGTGGCAAACGAGATCAACTGCTGCACACTTGGAGTGGTCGGAGTCAGTTTTTCGGCGGCGCACGGCTGAGTGACGGTTGGCACTTGCAGGTCCCGCGGAGTGACCTTTTTGCGCCTCGGAGACTCATTCAGCAGTTTTAAACCGCTAAACTGAGCCTCCATGGCTAGGAGCCGATCGTATTGGTTTTTGAAACCAACGGTCAGCTCCTTAAAGCCACTCCGCGTCTGCCTCATGAAAGATACCATGTCCTTCTCCACCGCACGGCATGCCTCGCCACTGTAATGCAAGCCATTACGTTTGGCTATAGCATCACTCACGAGGCCAGAAAATCCAGCGCATTTTGCGTGGACTACGCTGTCGCAGAGCCAGCAGGAGACATTCGGCTGATCGTGAGTGATCTGCTTCTTACAGGTTTTTTTGGCGCAGACCACAGCGTATTCCATTTTATATATGTATTTGCTCAAAAAAAATTTACGAAAAAAAATTAAAATTTCCAAAACAAATTGGTATCAGATTAATGTGCCAGACAGACAGACAATGTGCAGAGTGGAGAGCGGTTATAGCGAGAGCTACTAAACAGAGAGCACTATTGCTCAGAAAGTTTAAAGAGCGAGAGAGAAAGAACAGTTATTGAAGTTGAGGTGATAGCGAGAGAGTGATAAAACAACAAAAGCTACCAGACGAGAGCGGACTGCAATGCAATACTTACTCACTGCAACAACACAAACACAAGCCGACGCCGAAAAATAAAAAGTTAAATAATATTTTAACACAAATCAAAAGGCATGCAAGTTAACGTACCCAATTCTATTGAGCTCTTATACGAGTTGTAAACAATCTTTGGCTTTCCAAAACGAAAACAATTTCAATCTTGGGCCTCCGCCTAATTGATTTCTAAGATGTACAATCTCAAGGGCTCCCGCCGCAATCCCAATCTTTGACACTCGCCTAAATGGAAAACCAATGTTTGCCCACACCCGGCTTCTCATAAACAATCTCACTCCCGGCTTTCTGCAGATCCTGCACTTTAGGCCTTTTACAGTTCTCTCTTTGATGACGAAATCCAATACTCGGGATGGCGAAATCAATTGAAATGCTTATAGAAAAACTATTCCCGAAAGGGATCAACGATGCAAAGATCAGAAAGTTCAAGTCAGTCTTGATCCAGCAGAGACACCGCAAAGTCTAGCTAAAAATTAAGATCGCGCAATCCCTTTGCCCGGAATTCCTTTGTGACCCTCTACTTAAATCTATATCAGTGAAGTTCGAAGTAAAATAAAAACTTTTTAAAAACACAATCCGCTACCACAGTTATTTAATTGGCGCCCAACGTGGGGCGACGTTGTATAAAAAGCACCGAATAATAAAAGTGTTGCGTCGTGCCGAAACCCGAAGGACAATTAATTAATGGAATAAATCCTTCAATTATTAAAAACGCGGAGTGACTGTGAGATATAAGATAAGAAAAAGTGAGATAAAAAGGAAACAAACCGGAGCTTAGAGTGTGCAAAAATAAATACAATATACAATACAAATACAAATACAATACAAAATACAAATAAATACAAAAGCTAATCAAGATAATTCAAAAATACAAAAAACCCAAAAAAACCAAAGTTTTTAAACAAAACCAACCAAAACAAAACACAAAGAAAGTGAAACTATCAGCTAAACCAAAGAAGGAAGACCCCCAGAAGACCCAGTTAAACAACGAAATTTAAGAAGGAAGACCCGTTCGAAGACCTATCAGCCAAATCAAGAAGGAAGACCCGTTCGAAGATCTGTCAGCCAAACTAAGAAGGACGACCCCTACCGGATAGTTCGCGAGCAAAAGTTGTATTAATAAATATATAAGTTCAATTAGGTTATATTAGATTATAAAAACAAACATATAAGAAAAATTAAAGGTGGATCAACTAACTTTAGATTTTGAAAAACTAAAAATGATTAACTCTCAAACAAGGACCGATCTCACAGCAGATCTGGTCAAACAATTGATAGCACTTCAAATTTCACAAGTACAAGAGCAAATTGTAAATTTAAAACAACAAATAGAAACTAAATCCGATCAGGTATCAGATTATCAGGCAGAAACAATAGACGAGACAATAAAAGATGACACCACATTAAAGGTAATAGAATCCCTACCAATTTTCAATGGTGGATTAAACCAATACGTAGGATGGAGGGAAGCTGCAGAAACTGCAGTGAAGTTATATAAGAAAGGAAGTAAGCAATATTATATTGCATTAACAATTTTGAGAAACAAAATAAAAGGACCAGCACATGACGCACTGACCAACCACGGGGCAGTTTTAAATTTTGATGCCATACTTTCACGACTTGACTTTGTTTACAGTGACAAGAGACCAATTTACATAATAGAACAGGAGTTAAGCGTTCTCCGACAAGGGAACCTTTCAATTATAGATTTCTATAACGAGGTTAACAAGAAAATGACCTTGCTAATAAATAAGACAATAATGACTCACGGAAAGGACAGTGAAATCACCAAAGAATCAAATAAAAAAATTAGAGACAATGCCTTACGCATTTTTGTCACTGGCCTAAACGGCGGCATTGCAGAAATCCTATTTTCATTGAATCCCCCAGATTTACCGAATGCCTTGGCAAAGGTACAGGAATTGCAATCTAATAACATTCGGGCCCCAATTTGCCTACCAATGCAGCGGCCCCAGAAATTCAGGGAATAATAATTACAATACCTTAAGATTCAACCAACGACAACCTAGGACTAATAGTTCACCATTCGACCAAAAAAAGGATTTTCAGAGGAATAACATGTCATGGGGACAACCCTATTTCTTGGGTAGTAGACAACAAAATCAGGCCCCGGAACCAATGGATGTAGACGAATCGATACAAATCCAGAACCGACAGAACAGCAATCAATTCAGGGGAAATAATAATAATAATAATATTAGAAATTATCGGGAGAATACTAATGGTTATTATAGGAGAAATAATAAAAATTATAACCAAGCTCAGCATTTTAGGGCAAACGTAGTACCGAATAATCAGTCTAACGCAAATCAAGCGCAGAAACGAAAGCCAAATGAAACGTCGGAACAACCGGCTACTAAAGCAATGCGGATAAATAACATTGAGGAGGACCATTTTTTAGATCAGCCCCCGAAGTAGGACTGGCCTACTTAAAAAGAGTAGATAAAAAAATAAACAGAGAATTAAAAGTTTTGATAGATACGGGAGCAACTTCCTGTTATATAAAAAAAGGAGTTTACGAAAATAAAAAAGAATTATCAATTTATAAGAAAGTTGCTACAGTGAATGGGTTTTCAATAATTAAATATTTCCATAACATAACTATTTTCAACACAAAACAAGTGTTTTACGAAATAGATGGAATGGAGGCAGATTTACTAATAGGATTTAACCTATTAAAGAAAATCGGAGCTGTTATTGATACAGGAAAGGGGACTTTAAGTTATAAAGACAATGAGGAGAAACTTCTATATGACGAGGTCCTTTCTTTAAACAAATTAACCTTTATAGAAGGAAAAACCATCCTTCCGTTGAAGGAATATATAATAAAAAAATATTTTGAAGAAGAAAAAGAAATGAAAAGTGATTCGTTAAAGGTAGAAGGAAGTTTATATAGCTTGGGATCAAAAAATCCTGAGCACGCCGACGAAGAATTATCCGTCAATAGTTTGGGATTCAAATATCCTGAACCCGCCGTCGTTGAATTATCCGACATCCAAAGTTTTAATAGTTTGGGATTAAAATATCCTGAGCACGCCGTCGTTGAATTATCCGACACTAAAAGTTCGAATAGTTTGGGATTAACGAATCCTGAACACGCCGTCGTTGATTTATCCGACAATGAACAATTTAAAAGTTTGGGAAATATCCGACATTCAAAGTTATGCAAATTCTGAATTGAAAAAAATGAAATTGTATAACACAATAACCTACAAAGAGGACAATTTAGAAAATCTCAGAGAGAAAATGGTATCTATCATCGAAGAAGACCATGCCAATATAAATTTACAGTTACCGTTCAGAACGGATATAAAAGGAGAGATTAACACTGAACATGATAGACCGGTATATGGCAAGCAGTATCCATACGCTTATTCGGTTAACGATTTCGTTAATAACGAAATAAGTAAAATGTTAGAAGAAGGCATAATCAGACCTAGTAAAAGCCCATATAATTCACCGGTAATAGTAGTACCAAAGAAGGGAGTAAATGAGGACGGAACTCCTAAGCATAGATTAGTAATAGACTTTAAGAAACTTAATGAAAACACCATACCGGATAGATACCCTATGCAAGATCCTTCAGTAATCCTTGCCAATTTAGGTAAGGCAAAGTATTTCTCGGCCATTGATTTAGAGTCAGGTTTCTATCAGATTTTAATGAGGGAATCAGATATTGAAAAAACATCTTTTTCCATAAATAACGGCAAATATGAATTTCTAAGAATGCCTATGGGATTGACGAACGCTCCCAGAATTTTCCAAAGGGCAATGGACGATATACTTAGAGAACAAGTTGGGAAAACTTGTCACGTCTATATGGACGATATAATAATATTTTCAAAAACTATAGAACAACATTATAAAGATCTAATTTATATAATACAGATATTGCAAAACGCTAACATGAAAATTTCCCTAGAAAAGTCTAAATTCTTTCAATTGGAAACCAAATTTCTGGGATACATTGTTTCCCAAAATATCATTAAAACAGATCCAGACAAAATCTCCGCAATACAAAACTATCCAATTCCTAAAAATATCAGAGAGCTACGTAGCTTCTTAGGACTAACAGGGTATTACAGAAAATTTGGCCGAAATTATGCCACAATTGCCAAACCATTAACAAAATATCTGAGTGGAGTAAATGGGAAAGTTTCACGAAGGGCATCCAAGAAAACATTAATACAACTGGATGAAGCAGCAATTGGAGCATTTAATAATTTAAAGGACAGTTTAATAGCACATATTGAATTAGTACAACCAGATTACAATAAAAAATTCACATTAACCACAGATGCATCGGACATAGCAATAGGTGCAGTTTTGTCGCAAGATGGGAATCCCATAACATTTATTTCTAAAACTTTAAGTAAAACCAAAGACTATACAATACCGGAGTGAGTGGAATTGAAATACATACAGATCACCAAGCTTTGTCCTTTGCAATGTCGCAAAAAAATCCAAATGTTGAAATGAAACGTTGGTATTACTTCATAGAAAGTTTCACACCAAAAATCATTTATAAGCCAGGCTCAACTAACGTAGTAGCGAACGCTTTATCTCGGATTAAAATAAATCATATGACAGATAGTGATGTCGACCAGACAGAATCAGAATCAGACATAAATACTCAGCATTCAGCAGAGAGTAGTTTTGAAAACGTCATTCAAGAGACTAGCAAGCCTCTAAACCAATTTAAACAGCAGCTACTATTAGCGCAAGGGAGATTCACTGTTCATGATTTTATGAAAATACCCGACATATTATTGAATTTGATACGGTTGACAATCTGCTAATCATTTTAAAAGAATTTATTCAGCCTCACTTAACCACAGGAATACACTGCACTTTAGAAGATTTATACCTTATCCAAAATAAGCTAAAGGAAAACTTCATAAATAAATTTCTCTTCACGAGAAAGTTCCTCCAAGATGTAGTAAATTCAGAAGATAAAGCTATAATTATAGAAGAAACACATTGCAGAGCCCATAGAGGACTAGACGAAAATTACAAACAAATAACTAAGCTGTATTATTGGCCAAACCTGCACAAAAAATTAAAAGAATATATAAAAAATTGTGAGATCTGTAACAAAAACAAATATCACAGACACCCTGTAAAAATTCCAATTGGGGAAGCTCCCATTCCAGCAAAAGAAGGAGATCAATTACACTTAGACATATACTATGCCCAAAACCTAACATTCATAACTTGTATAGATTCTTATTCCAAATACTTGGTGGTCACGGAAATTCAAAGTAAATTAAACATTGAAAATAAGGTAATGGAAATTTTGCAACACTTTCCGTTAGCAACATCATTAATGACTGACAACGAACCAAGCTTTACTTCAGCACAATTTAGATCATTCATACAAAGAAGTAACTTAACTATTTATTATGCTGATCCCAGACACAGCACCTCAAATGGCCAGGTATAAAGGGTACATTCCACACTAACAGAAATAGCGCGGTGCATCAAGGATGAATTAAATCTAACAGATTATTCAGAAATAATAATAAGGGCGGCACTGAAATATAACCTGACGATACATTCAACGACCAATCAAATGCCATATGACATATTGTATAACAAAATAGAACACAAACATAATCCAATATTACTTAAGGAAGCTCAGACCAAAATGCTTAAGCTACATAACAAAGATAGAAGAGAACGAGGGGGAACGTTGTGAGTTGCTGCGGACACCGCAACTCTACAGTTATACCCGATACTAAGTCAGTATGGCTCTCCTCCGGCAGACGCCGCTAATATTAAACGACACGACAAAGAATGCGTGCGAGAGAGACAGAAAATCAGTCTGAGCGTGACGTCGGGCGCTGCGTAGCCAATGCAAATTGATTTGTTCCTTTTGGCTACAAAAATTATCTGATCTGATCCAAATTCAGCAACCGGATAGATATAGTTATTCTCTATGATTCTGCGTCTTTAGTTTTCTCTTTCTTTGTGGGGGCGGAAGTGGGCGGGGCAAAGTTTTGAAATATTTTTGGAGCAGTGACATATCACAGAAGTCTGGATCCAAAACATCGTTGGTCTAGCTCTTATAGGAGAAGTAGTTTATGAAAAGAAATTCGGGGAAAGAAATAAACTTCAATCCCGATACAAAAAGCAGGTAGTTAAGGAAAATCGACCGAATAAAATTATAATCAACAATAGAAACAGAATTATACATAAAGATAACATCAAATATTAAATATTTTTTCCAGAAAATGTCTGCGAATATACTTATACTGACTTTTGTTATATTGACGACTTCGGAAGTAATACGCATAGTGACTATCTATTGCTCAAAGACGACAGAGACGTTTACACTTATGAAACATACGCTGAACTTTTCCATATTACTAATTTGAGTTTTTATAGAGAGATAATTGATAAAGAATCCAAAAATGTCAACAAATCAATTAATTCAGACGATGAGTGGGAAATATCAATGGACTTAAGTCTATTAAAATTAATGATTTCAGAATTAGTTCCAAAACGGAATGAAAGGGGAATTAATGAATTAGGTACCATTTGGAAATGGATAGCAGGCAGCCCTGATCATGACGACTTTTTGAAAATACAAAACAAAGTAAATGAATTAACTGAAAATAATAATAAACAATTTGTAATAAATTCCAAATTTTTCAAAGAAATTGAATTGCTATCAAATTCATTAAAAAATGTCATCTTCAATGAAGAAACGATACTGAGAAAGCATCGTTTAAAATTAATAACTTTTGACCTACTAAATTTAGTTGATACCATAACCCTCTTAAAAGTAAACATTTTCAATACAAACATTTTAAATAAAAACGAAATAGAGGACATTTATAAGCATGAAAAACATCCTGTTGAACTGTCTGATCTGCTGGACATTGCAACGGTTAAAATAATTCGAAATGCAGATTTAATAATCATTTACATAAAATATCCTCAAATTAAAGATATTTGCAAGTTTTACCATGCAAGAGCCATCTCACAAAATGATGGAATGTTAGTTAAGTTTGTGAATGTAAGGAGAAATACTATTTAATGAATAATTTTAAAAGTGAAACTTTTAACAATTACGCACAAATAAATTTAAAGAATACCTGTTTCACCAATTTACTTAATGGCTTTAAAGCCAACTGCACTAAAAAAAGGGGAAAAAACAAAGAAATAGACATCATTCAGGATGGTGCCATATTAGTTTCAGGCAAAAATATCGTAGACAATACTACTTTGTTAGGATCGTATCTCCTTATATTCAACAACACAATTGTAATAAATAATATAACCCACATAAATGATAAGGGTAAAATTCTAAGATATATATCGCATCATAGATATAGCGATTTTGAATTAGTTGATTATATACAATCGAATGATAAGCAATTTTCTTTTGATAATGTTAATTGTTAAAGTTATTTTATTTGTAAGACAGCAGAATATCAGTATACAGAATTATATGTGCTTCCGAGTAACATACGCAAGAGAGAGACACCGAAAAGGGAACATCGATATACAGAACATCGATATGAGAACATCGATATGCAGCAGGGCACATGCGCAGTGTTGTTACAGATCAATATCTAATTATCGTGGCGGTCACTTTGAACACTCCTCCTCAACACAACGCATGTTTACAAACTTTAAATATACTTAACTAATATTCAATAACATGTCAAGCACTTATAAACGATCTTTTAAACCAAATGCGAATACAAATTTATGGTGCTTAACCTTGGCTAAGTTCTTTGTGAGGACATCTGCTATCATCTCATCGGTTGGCAGATATGCAATGTTGACTTCACCTCTCTTGAGAACCTCTCGAATATGATGTATCTTGACGTCGATGTGCTTTGTACGTGCATGAAACATGGGGTTTCTAGCAAGCTGCTGTGCTCCAATGTTGTCGCCGTACATCTGAATAGCTGACTCCTTGGATATCAGCTTTAAGTCAATCAGTAGGCTGCGAAAGTATATCGCCTCTTTTGCTGCAGATGATAAGGCTATGTACTCTGCCTCCGTGGAACTGAGGGCAACCGTCGATTGCTTTCTTGACTCCCAAGAAACCGCTCCTCCTGCCAACATGCATACATAGCCAGTGAATGACTTTCGGTTCGTCATATCACTTGCCCAATCTGCATCAACAAAACACTCAATTGCCTTTCCTTGCTTTGTGTAGCATATCTCCCAGTCGATAGTTTTTGCCAAATATCGAAGTATGTGCTTGGCTGCCGCTTCATGCTCGGAATGAGGATCCTTGTTACGTTGTGCTAATTTGTTCACCGAATGCGCAATGTCTGGACGAGTCATAACAGCAAGATAAGATAACTCTCCAATTAGCTTTTGGAACGATGTGATGTCGACCCTGCGGCAATCCTCTTTGTTGCATGCCACCTGGTAACCAGCTTCAAGAGGCGTGGACGTCTGTCGACAATCTTTCAAATTGTACTGTTCGAGCAACTCTCTAATATATTTCCGTTGGCTGATTGAAATCGCACCCGTACTGCCTTCACGTTTCACCTCAATACCTAAAAAGTATTGCATAGGCCCGATGTCAACCACATCAAATTCTGCTGCGATCTTTATCTTGATATCAGATATATCATCTAGGTCCTTACACGCCAAAATAATGTCATCTACGTAGACAGCTATTAGACACATATTTTTACCTGGCTTACGATACAGACAGGGTTCGTTGACAGTCGGTATAAAACCAATGCGTCTCAGCGTTGCATCCAACGTAGAGTTCCACACTCTTCCTGATTGTTTTAGGCCATATATACTTTTGTGAAGCCTCAAAACGTGATTTGGGTGAACTTCGCTGATGAAGCCCTCAGGTTGTCTCATAAAAACCTCATCTTCCAATTCGCCGTTGAGATACGCCGTGACAACATCCATTTGATGTAGGTGGAGACCATGTTCGACTGCAAGTGCAATTATCAACCTGATAGTTGCGTGGCGTACAACTGGTGCAAATGTTTCCTTGTAGTCGATCCCGTAGCGTTGGCTACAACCTTTCGCCACCAGACGTGATTTGAGCCTGTTCACGCTTCCATCCGGATTGGACTTAACTGCGTAAACCCATCTGCATCCAATGGACTTTTTCCCGCTAGGCAATTTAGTAAGCGACCACGTGCCGTTCTTCACGAGAGATTCGTACTCGTCCTTCATTGATGCTTTCCATATCTCGCCTTCAGTAGACCGTTCAGCTTGTGCGTAGTTTTGTGGAACTTGTACGTCTGCTGCCAGTATCGCATTGAGCATATGATACTGCTTCCTTGGTCGTCCTGGTTTGCCCGTCCGTACTATGGTTGGGCGTCCTGGTCCTCTTATTGGTTCTGGAATTACAAGAATGTCATTACTAGACCTAATCTCCTCCTGATTTTCTGGCTCATTTTCTGGATCTTTAAATTGCTCGCTATCCATTTCGGGTTCAGCGTTCTGGTTTTGTTGAACCTCAATTGATGATATGTCATTGGAACATGATGCATCTAGTTTGCCCCCTTCAGGTTCTACAAAAATGACATCCCTACTCTCTACGAGTTTCCTGGTTTCTTTACTGACTAAACGGTATGCTTTGGCCGTATCCGAGTAGCCCACCATTATATACTCTAAGCCTTTCTGTGCGAACTTTGATTTCTTTGTTTTATCTAGAGCTATCGCTACTGAGCCAAAAACTCTTAAATGCGATACCACTGGCTTTCGACCTGTCCATATTTCAAAAGGTGTCACCCCGCTCAAGCAGCTGCTTGCCACTCTATTTCGCAAATACGTGGCAGTTCGAATCGCTTCTGCCCAATAGCATTCACTCAACCCAGCATGCAGCAGCATACTTCTTGCCATTTCTACCAATGTTCTGTTGGCCCTTTCTGCAACTCCGTTTTGTTGAGGTGTATATGGCACTGTTAAGTTTCGCTTTATTCCATTTTGGTTTAGGTAATTGTCAAAACGCTTGATATGTATTCTCGGCCATTGTCGCTTTGTAAAACCTTGACTTTTCTCCCAGTTTGGCACTCAACTTGACTTTTAAATTCTTTAAAAGCCTCGAAAACCTGATCTTTGGTTTTTAGGAAACTTACTGATACATATCTTGAACAATCATCAATAAATGTGGCGAAATATCGATTGCCTCCCATTGACTGCTTTTGCATTGGACCGCATACATCAGTATGTATTAAGTCTAGAACGCCCTTTGACCTGTTTGTGCTCGATTGAAATGGTTGCACGCAAATTTTACTTTTTGCGCATGTTGCACACACTTGTTTTGGCTTGTATATGCCCTTGAGACCTATTACCATCTCCTTGTTAACCATTTCCTTTAATGCGTCAAAATGTACATGTCCGAACCTATTGTGCCATTTGAATGCATCTGCCTCAACATTTACAATGTTCATACACTTTTCCTGATTGTCCTGAACCATAAACAATCCATTTTCCAGATGTGCCTTTATAACTATTTTTCCGTTTTCAAAAATCATCGCTTGATTTTTCTCAAACACAACTTTTTTTCCATGTTTTAATAGTTTTGTGACCGATATAAAATTGTACTGCAAATCTGGTACCAAGATAACATTTTCCATCGTAACGGATCTATCACCGAACTTTACTTGAACAGTTCCATGCCCTTCAGCAATAAGTGATTTACCGCCGGCTAAAAATACTTTTTGATTATCTTCCGTGAACGACACAAAGCGTTCCTTGTCACAACATAGATGCGCCGTTGCGCCACTGTCTATGCACCATGCATTTAACATCTGGTCATTCGGCTTAGCTAAACTTAGGATTGGTACATATTTTTCTGGTTCCACTTTGTCATATTCGGTTACGCAAAGCATTGTACCCAATCTTTCCCCGCTTTTACTGTTTGCGCCCTTGTTGTTTGCTTCTTCCTGCTTGCTTTTAGCACGGCATTCCGATTTAAAATGGCCTTCCTTTCCGCACTTAAAACACTTTTTGCCCTTCTTAAAGTTTTTCTTAAAATTGTTGTTGTCATAACTGACGTGTAGTTCCGCGCTACTTGTAATTTCCTTGCTAATGCTATCTTCCTGCCTATTCGCTTCTTCAGAAATTTTTATTTTTAGCATGCTCAAGCTCGGCAAATCATCTCGCGTCTCAATCGCAACAACAAAACTTTCATACGATTTAGGCAAACCATTTAGCAACACAACTGATAAGATCTTTTCATCAACCTTTATGTTGACCTCTGCTAAAGCCTCGTGTACCACCTGGAATTTCCGCAAATATTCCTGTGCACTTATACGATCCGACATTTTTAACGTCAACAATTGTTTAATTAAAAACACTACCCTTGCTGGTCCGCTTGGCCTGTGAATTTTATTTAGCTTTTGCCATGCCTGTGACGACGATACACAATTTTTAATATTGTTTAGTTGGGTCGATTTAACGCAAAGTAAAATTGACGCCAACGCCTTTTGATCCTTTAGTTCAAAAGCTGCACGTTGCTCACTTGTTGCACTTTCACTAAGCTCAATTTTACCACTGACGATTGGCCACAAATCATTTTGTATGAGAACACTTCTCATCAAAACTTCCCATGTGCTATAATTGTTTTCGTCCAGTTTCTCAATATTGAAATTCATATTTCCACTCATATTTTATACTTATTGTCCCACAGTGCAAAATTTAAAACTGTCGATCGTCTCATGCACAAAGCAACTACGACGACAATACTGTTGTCCGTGTCTTTCTTTTGTTTTTTTCGTTTTCTTTTAAGTATCCCCCCGAGTTGCTATTTACACACACACACTCGCGATTTTCTATGCCTTGGTATACACACTTTTGGGTATACACACTTGCCGTTTTGTGCGGCTTGGCATACGCACTTTTTGGTATACACACTTGAGTCTCCGTTCGCTTTTGTGTTTCTTGATCCGTTGGGACTGCTTTATTTTGGACTTTAAACCACGGCAACGGTCCGATTCGCTGCAAAATTCTAATCAAAAAACACAATGCGAATCTCCGTTGAATTTGTTCAACTTGTTCTTTTGCCTTTCTATGTACACACATAACCCCAATGAGTCTATGCCTTTTTTTAGCACTGCTTTTCACTAAGCACCAAACAATGTTTATTGTTTCTCACTGTTTCTGTTTTATACTGTTTCTGGGTGAATTGGTGCCTGGGCCCATAACCTGTTAAAGTTATTTTATTTGTAAGACAGCAGAATATCAGTATACAGAATTATATGTGCTTCCGAGTAACATACGCAAGAGAGAGACACCGAAAAGGGAACATCGATATACAGAACATCGATATGAGAACATCGATATGCAGCAGGGCACATGCGCAGTGTTGTTACAGATCAATATTTAATTATCGTGGCGGTCACTTTGAACATTAATATTTTAAATCCCCTTATAACATTAGGTAATACGGCCTTACCATTAACAACATTATTTTTAATCATTTTGATATTGATAATGTTATTTTACTTCGGCTATAAATTAACCAAATTTGTACTTATTAAATCAATAAGAATACCGTCAGAAGAAATAGTGGAAAGCAACATTCAAATACTGTCAGAAGAAATTAGAGCTCTATCAGAACTTCAAAATGTATCGGGACGAAACATTTAAGAATGGGGGGAGTTACCGTACCCAATTCTATTGAGCTCTTATACGAGTTGTAAACAATCTTTGGCTTTCCAAATCGAAAACAATTTCAATCTTGGGCCTCCGCCTAATTGATTTCTAAGATGTACAATCTCAAGGGCTCCCGCCGCAATCCCAATCTTTGACACTCGCCTAAATGGAAAACCAATGTTTGCCCACACCCGGCTTCTCATAAACAATCTCACTCCCGGCTTTCTGCAGATCCTGCACTTTAAGCCTTTTACAGTTCTCTCTTTGGATGACGAAATCCAATACTCGGGATGGCGAAATCAATTGAAATGTTTATAGAAAAACTATTCCCGAAAGGGATCAACGATGCAAAGATCAGAAAGTTCAAGCCAGTCTTGATCCAAAAGCGACACCGCAAAGTCGAGCTAAAAATTAAGATCGCGCAAACCCTTTGTCCGGAATCCTTTGTGACCCTCTACTTAAATCTATATCTGTGAAGTTAGAAGTAAAATAAAAACTTTTTAAAAACGCAATCCGCTACCGCAGTTATTTAATTTGCATTGCCGTTTTACACAATGTCGTTGTCATTTTATTTGCGGTTGTGTTTGCATGTGTGTTTGCGTTTGTGTTTGCTGCCAGGGCTTTCGTCATGAGAGGGGCGTTCAAGCTCAAACTCGAACCAGGTTCGATTGTAATGTTCGATCCGTTCGCTGCTTTTTCCGCTCGGGCTGAAGTATCGTCTATATGTAGGTATGAAGGCAGGTATGTTTCGAGGCCTCTTGTTCTGCAGACTCTTCACTGTTAGTCCGTCTCTTTGTCGTTTCCCCCTTTCGACTCTCTCAGTTGGTTTACTTGTTTCGTATGCAGGGTGGGGAGGAGGCAATAAGAATGTGTGGGTATTCGCGAGAGGCGGGAAAAGTGGCCGTGAGAGCGGCGTCTTTTCAGCATTTCCCTTTGTGTTTGGCTCTTGGCTGTGGCCGTGGATACATCAGCGATGGCTCGGTACTCACGCTTGCTGTTATCATTGTATTGGCTGCAGCCGCCGTCGCTGTGGCGTCGGCGCTCTGCATTGGCGTTGACGTTGGTGTTGGCGTCTGCGCCGAGTGCTCTGCTGCTGCTGCTGCTATTGGCGGAGTTGGTGTTGGTGTAGATGGCTCCTGCTGCTGCCGCTAGGGCCCCTCTGCGGGCCGGTCTGCCGCCGTCGCTGTGGCATCTGTTTGACCCCCGTCTGGCCATTCCCTTCGTCATGGTTGTTGTTAGTTTGTGTGTTGGCGATTTGCTGCCTGCTTGTTGTTTTTAATTGAAAAGTCTCTTGTGTGTGTGTGTGTTTGTGTTTAATGTATTTATTGGCACTTTCTAACTCTTTACACAGTTTTCTCTCGTTAGTTTGTGTTTTTTTTTGGTTTTTGGTTTTAATATGAGTGAGTAAGAAAAAAACGGAGAAAACTAAAGTTTAGCTAAACATGGATGTAGACAATTTGTTCTATAATTCTGATCATTGCTTAATGATAGCCAATGTGCAATTATTACCATTAGTGGTGGCAGATCCTTTCTTTGTTTCAATGTTTTTTCCAATTCTCATGACAAGTAGCAGCAAAATGGGGAGAGTTCGTGAAGAGATTCCGCCTCCCCGCAACAACCAAATTTAAAACGAGGGGGAACGTTGTGAAATGCTGCGGACACCGCAACTCTACATTTATACCCGATACTTAGTCAGTATGGCTCTCCTCCGGCAGAGGCCGCTAATATTAAACGACACGACAAAGAGTGCGTGCGAGAGAGACAGAAAATCAGTCAGAGCGTGACGTCGGGCGCTGCGTAGCCACTGCAAATTGATTTCTTGCTTTTGGCTACAAAAATGATCCGATCTGATCCAGACTCAGCAATCTGATAGATATGGTCATTCTCTATGATTCTGCGTTTTTAGTTTTCTCGAATGTGCAATATTGTGAATATAACAGATTTTCGTCCTTTGTGGGTGCGGAAGGGGGTGGGGAGAAATTCTGAAATATAGGTTTTATAGTGAGATCTAACAGAAGTGCGGATACCAAATTTTGTTACTCTAGCGATAATAGTCTCTGAGATTTGTGGATTTTCGTCCTTTGCGGGGGCGGAAGGGGGTGTGCCGAAATTTGGACACGAAACAGTCAAGGTCCGATATCACAGGAGTATGGATACCAAATTTGGTTGCTCTGGCTCTTATAGGTTCTGAGATCCTTGAACTCATATTTTGCAACTGGCAAAACCGACCATGAAACCTGTGTTTTTGAGAGAGACAGAGCGAGGAAAAATAAAATTGTATTCTTGATTCTGGCTATAATAATTATACGATCTGGTTGAGATTTTACATTCTAGAACATATAAACATCCTCTACGATTCTGCCTTTTTTGGTTTTATCGTATCTTTAAAAACGTGGATGCCACAGATTTTCGTTCTTTGTGGGGCGGAAGTGGGCGGCGCGAAGTTTTGAAATATTTTTGCGGCGTTGTGGGGTGGGGTGGGGAGACCTGAAAAGAAGGGAGAATCTGTTAGGAACACAACATCGAAGTGGGCCCTGAACTATCACTTGGAGCCGTTCAGAACTGGCTCTGGGAATCATTCAGTACAAATATCGAAAGTACAGGGAACATAAAGTAAATAAAAATACAAATACAAAACAAAGCCCATGAACGAATATTTCCTCACAGGTGCTGGAATAAGATGAATCCAACTATTAATAATCCACGTTCCCCATTCACCCTTTCGCGGGGTATTTTCGGATCCATGGGATCCTTCGACTTTACCGACCAGCATCAGCAGCAGCAGCCGGAGCTGCAGGTCCCCCCCGAAGGTTCCGGCGACAAGAATGGACTCAATGCGATGCCCTTCCTAGGCCAAATCCACACTAGTCTTCTGCTTTCGCGCCCAATGGGTCCAATAGGTCGCGCACACCCCCCCACCTTCCCTCCGATGGGTGATTCAGATGGGTGAGCGGCAGCAGCTCAGACTCCCCTTCCCCCTAGGACATAACTTACCCCCGGCTCCCCTGCAGATTCAATGCTGTGCCACAGATGGCATCGATGGGACCACCGCCCGTGTTGAGCTCCCTCTGGACAGCCGGCGCTTCTCCGGACAGCCGCGGAGACTACTACGACGGCCCGCACAAAGAGTACTCCGACGGCCGCTACGACGGCGACTACGAGGGCGACTACTCGATGCCCACCGAGGAGGACCAAGAGGAGGAGTCGTGCTCCTGTCAGGGCCAGAGCGAGTTCAGCTCGATAGAGCGCACCGAGTCGGACTCGGAGTGGGAGGAGCTCTCCGACGGCCCTTCCCCCAGGGTCTCTCCGCTGGAGTCCCTCGGCGCAGTCGTGCTCTCCACAATGCAGCCGGAGCACAGTCAGCGCATGGTGGCCTTGTACCACCTCCTCTTGGAGACCGCTGTGGTCAAGGTCGTGCTGCTGGTGATGCAGATGCTGTGCTGCGCGGTGTTCTGGCTGGTCGAGAAGACTGTGGTCGTCAACGAAACCGTCGGCTCGATGCGCCTCCGATTGTGGAACAGCAAGTTCAAGCTGCGCACCATCCAGCGCCAGTTGCTGTGGCGCATGGCCAATGCCCGGGGCGACGAGACGCTCGTCTTCTTTGCCGTGCTCATGACCACTCCCTGGCTGTTCTCCCTCAGCCTCCTGGGATTCATCCTGTCTTTGGCGGCGCTCCTGAAGAAGACCGTCGAGGAGCTGGTGTTCCAGATACGCCTGCACCTCGTGATCTAGGGGGAAGCCATCGAGCAGAAAGCAGCAAGCAGTATCCAATCACACACTGACAGAAGACAAACGTCCACACGCCCGACACTCCACTCCTCCCCTCAGAGATGTTTGCACTTCCATTTGGGCATCTATTTTCGTTGATGCCAGAATCGTAATGCACGGAATCGTCTCTCCGTTTTTGGCCGCAATGAAAATATATGCCGAAATATTCGAAATTCAAAGTCAAATTCAAACAAGAGTTTCCAGTCGATCAGATATATCGTTTATGCATATTACGATCCGTTCCGTTTGGACGGGAGTCCAATTGCTCATCGTTCATTCCCGTGATTGCATTTATTATTATTTTTATTTCGCTGCATATTTGTTCTGCAATTTATTCAATAATAATCGGAGGAGGAGAGCATGCAGCAGCAGCAAAACATTTCCGCTGCAGCAGCGATTGTGGCAGCCGTGGGGCCTTTGTTGCCACCAATTGCAGGCCCCCGCATACGCACTTCGGAGGCACGGAATCCACCAGAAGCGGCAACAAATGAATCATTAAATATTCACTGTACTCTTATTGATTCAGTGATCAGTGATCAAAACAACACAACAAAAGCGTCATCATCCACGATCCACGACCATTATACCTGATCCAGAATCCGTAGAAGCATCCATTTTCAGGGCTCTTTTGGGCGCTGGTTGGGGTACGCCTCCGATTTCAATCCCTTGCCACACGGGCAACCCGAGCAAGCCCCGATATGTAAACAGGGTCAAGACTACCTGTGCGAAGGGGGCCAAGGGAGGCGTCGGCATAAGACTCGGCCCGGAAGTGGACATACTCGTGTGCAGCCCTTTCGCCCGGTTATTGATATTCCCATTTGTGATTACAGTCTGTAGCGCCCCAGCAGCTCTTATAGTCTTTGAGCATTAGGCGCTGAAGAGGACGGACAGACGGACGGACGGATGGACGGACGGACAGACGGACAGACAGACAGGGCTCAATCGACTCGGCTATTGATGCTGATCAAGAATATATATACTTTATGGGGTCGGAAACGATTCCTTCTGGACGTTACACACATACACTTTTACCAAAAATCTAATATACCCCAATACTCATTTTGCAAACAGATGCAAAAAAAAACAAAACGGAGAAAATCCCTACTGCAGTCATCGACTGCGATACAACCTCTGGCGCTTACGTATAATTTCGTATAAAATATGTTCTATGTAAATAATCAACCAATTTCTTTTCGGTTTTAGTTGCCGATCGTGTTCTGACATGATAATTATAGTACGAGAACAAAGAATACAATAAGTATAGACAATGGAAGAGATTACTTGGAAGAGTATAATTTTTATACCCGATACTCAAAATGAGTATTGGGGTATATTAGATTTGTGGTAAAAGTGTATGTGTGTAACGTCCAGAAGGAATCGTTTCCGACCCCATAAAGTATATATATTCTTGATCAGCATCAATAGCCGAGTCGATTGAGCCATGTCTGTCTGTCCGTCTGTCCGTCCGTCCGTCTGTCCGTCCGTCCGTCTGTCCGTCCGTCCGTCTGTCCGTCTGTCCGTCCCCTTCAGCGCCTAATTCTCAAAGACTATAAGAGCTAGAGCAACGATGTTTTGGATCCAGACTTCTGTGATATGTCACTGCTACAAAAATATTTCAAAACTTTGCCCCGCCCACTTCCGCCCCCACAAAGGGCGAAAATCTGTGGCATCCACAATTTTAAAGATACGAGAAAACCAAAAACGCAGAATCGTAGAGAATGATCATATCTTTTAGACTGCGAAATCTGAATTGGATCGTATTATTATTATAGCCAGCATCAAGAAAACAATTTCATTTTTTCTCGCCCTGTCTCTCTCTAACACACACGTAGCATAGGCGGCTTTGCTTAGAGTAAAACATTAGCGCCTAGATCTCAGAGACTATAAAAGCTAGAGCAACCAAATTTGGTATCCACACTCCTAATATATCGGACCGAGACGAGTTTGTTTCAAAATTTCGCCACACCCCCTTCCGCCCCCGCAAAGGATGCAAATCTGGGGATATTCACAAATCTCAGAGACTATTAACGCTAGAGTAACCAAATTTGTAATCCGCACTTCTCTTAGATCTCACTATAAAACGTGTATCTCAAAATTTCGCCCCACCCCCTTCCGCCCACACAAAGGTCGAAAATCTGTTGCATCCACAATATTGCAGATTCGAGAAAACTAAAAACGGGGAATCATAGATAACGACCATATCTATCAGATTGCTGAATCTGGATCAGATCAGATAATTTTTGTAGCCAAAAGGAACAAATCAATTTGCAGTGGCTACGCAGCGCGTGACATCACGCTCAGACTGATTTTCTGTCTCTCTCGCACGCACTCTTTGTCGTGTCGTTTAATATTAGCGGCGTCTGCCGGAGGAAAGCCATACTGACTTAGTATCGTTTTATAGTGAGATCTAACAGGAGTGCGGATAATAAATTTGGTTACTCTAGCCTTAATAGTCTCTGAGATTTGTGGATACCCCAGATTTTCATCCTTTGCGGGGGCGGAAGGGGGTGTGGCGAAATTTGGACACGAAACGGTCAAGGTCCGATATCACAGGAGTGTGGATACCAAATTTGGTTGCTCTGGCTCTTATAGGTTCTGAGATCCTTGAACTCATATTTTGCAATTGGCAAAACCGACCATGAAACCTGTGTGTTAGAGTGAGACAGAGCGAGAAAAAGTGAAATTGTTTTCGTGATTCTGGCTGTAATAATTATACGATCTGGTTCAGATTTTGCACTCTAGAAGATATAGTCATCTTCTACGATTCTGCGTTTTTAGTTTTCTCGTATCGTCGAAATTGTGGATGCCACAGATTTTCGCCCTTTGTGGGGGCGGAAGTGGGCGGGGAAAAGTTTTGAAATATTTTTGTAGCAGTGACATATCACAGAAGTCTGGATCCAAAACATCGTTGCTCTAGCTCTTATAGTCTTTGAGCATTAGGCGCTGAAGGGGACGGACAGACGGACAGACGGACGGACGGACAGACGGACAGACAGACATGGCTCAATCGACTCGGCTATTGATGCTGATCAAGAATATATATACTTTATGGGGTCGGAAACGATTCCTTCTGGACGTTACACACATCCACTTTTACCACAAATCTAATATACCCCAATACTCATTTTGAGTATCGGGTATAAAAAGAGATATATGAGTAGGGCAAACAATTTAGATAGAGTCAAAAAAAAATTGGTCTCAACGACCCCTAGGAGCATAATAGAGCTCGAATACATGTACATGGGTACATTTCAGGTAGAATTCCCGCCTTTAATATACTGTTACAAAGCCAAAATAAAATGTCTCGTAGAACAGCAGCAGCCATTAGGGCTACCCACGATAGAAATGAAAATTTCGAATATAGAGCTAAAGCAATCTTAGCCGTATTCCCCAATCCAATTAGCATATACGAGTTCGAATACTCATATATGAACGAATATAATTTACCTTTTTCACCACTAATTCATTGTGATGCCACACAAAAGGGTATCGTATTATCAACCATACCCGACATCCTCGTAAACAGCCAAATAATAGAAAATGAAATTCTAGGAAGAATTGTGATTAAAAAACACATATGGACTGGCTTACGATCTGCGATAAAGTTTGCACTCTAAGAGCAGAATTCGATAAGTCATATAAATGCTTAACGCAGAACAGACCTACACAAAATAGTACGGTCATTAAACATACAACTAATTTGGTAAACAAATATAATGAGGTCAGAGAACTTTTTCTAGAGAACAAACAAAGACTTACTGATATACATTGGTTTCAAGCTAAAGACGTCTTCAAACGTCTAAGGGAACGATTAGTATTTGTTAGAGAAAAATTCAATCTAGACATACACATACCAAATCTTCTAAACACAGCTGCGACATATATACCAGCTGTAGAATCGGAATCAAGGCTAATAAGTCCCAGGCCCCGAATGTAAAAAATATTATCATCATATCGGAAGACGATTCTCGATCAAATAGATCGAACCATCCGGTAAACGACGACAAACCGTCGACTAGTTCAGCAAACAGCGTGGTTGGGCAAGAACCAACCACAATGGCAGACGAAACAATTGACCAACGGGCATATATCAAAGATATTTCGTACGCCATTCCGGAATTTAATGGACAGAAACTCCATTTACAAAGATTCATTACGGCAGTCAAATTGGTCAATCTAACGAAAGGACCATACGAAAATTTAGCTATAGAAGTAATTAAATCAAAAGTAATAGGAACTACATTGTATAAAATACAAGATGAAACCACCATTAACGCAATAATAAAGAAATTGCAAGACACTATTGTCAGAGAGTCATCAGATGTTATAAAGGCTAAAATGGCAAAAGTATGCCAAAAAGGCAAAACAGCCGCCCAATTCACAACAGAGATTGATGATATGAGAAAACTTCTAGAAGCATCATACATTGATGAGGGTTTGCCAGCGGAACACGGCGATAAGTTCAGCTGCAAAGAGGCCATTAGTACAATGGTTAAAAATTGCGAGCACGGCGGACTAAAAACAATACTAGAAGCAGGCACATTCCCAACAATGAATGATGGCGTAGCAAAATATATACAGTGTAGTTCAGAGATGACTGGTAGTGCAAGTTCAATATTGTACACCAGACAAGGACAAGTCTACCGCGGTAGTAACTTTCGAGGTAACTATCGTGGTAGAGGAAATGGTCGTGGTTACAA
Organism: Drosophila persimilis; assembly: GCF_003286085.1. Classification (NCBI taxonomy): domain Eukaryota; kingdom Metazoa; phylum Arthropoda; class Insecta; order Diptera; family Drosophilidae; genus Drosophila; species Drosophila persimilis. Next base: position 147,573 of record NW_020825448.1, on the reverse strand, counting down.
CCACAACCATATTTACAACAACAATAATTATAATAACAATAGAGGTCGTGTTGGCTATAGGGGAAATAACCGTAAGAATACATAACTCGTATATATAGTACAAGCTAAAAATAAAATAACTTCATTAGATTACGTTATTTTTCAAAAGGAAGGAAATGTAGTATGCTCATATTAAATTAAATATCATATACACATTCACGTAAAGTATTCATTATTTCGAATACCCACTGTACCGACGGTACTTAAAGAATACACACTGTAACACTTTGTTTCAGTGTTTACGTAACAATAAAGTCCCAGACATTCTGGGTGATCGTATTACGATTCACTCAAGAATGCCTCGAGCGACCCAAGTGCAGCGTCAGCATGTTCCCATGACTTGACGGCACTAATATACATGCATACACACATATATCTTCCCTCGCGCTCTCGCTGCCAACAGCGCTGAGCATATTCACACATATACATACTAACATATAAGAGATAAGAACACATAGTTTTGCCGCTCCGCTGCCGGCGTCACTAGCAGCGCAGCTCCGCGGCTTTTGGCTTACAAAAGCCCAAAACACAATTGTAAAATTCAGAATATAAAAACCAATAAAACAGATCGGAGGGTTGACTCCCAAAGATCAAAGAAAGGATTGTACGTCGATTACAAAGGTAAGAAATAGGCTAAGAAACCCCAAAACAGTAGGCCTTTTTACTTATTAGAACTAAGAGAACCAACACGTAAGAGAGACGCACACTACGACCACGCAGCGAAGAGAGACGCACACCACGGCTATACGAAGGCGACGAGAACCAACACGAAAGAGATTCGCTCTTACGCCCACGTAGCCAACGCAAGGAAGAGACAGACGCAGACGAAACGAGACAACTTGAAAGTGAGCAAGACGGCAGAGAAGCCGCCGATCGGTCTTACGCCCACGCAGCCGAAGAAAAGAGCCGACGGCGAAGCAGGCAATATACACACGCAGCCATACACCCACGCAGCCGAGGCCGGCAGAGAAGCTGCGAAAAAGAAAAGCCGAGGCCTGGCACGGTCCAGCGCGAGCCAAGCTCGGGAGTGATCTCCGAGGGCTGAGCCAGACCGGTTGTGCGGCGGAAGCCAAAATAGATGTGAAAAGTAAGCCGGGACCGCGCCGTGTGAAAAACTAGCCGTGACCGCGCCGTGTAAACAATAATCCGTGTTCGCCCGCACGCGGTAAATAAAACCAGCTGTGACCGCACCCACGCGGTGTGCAAAGGAAGCCACCGAAGTGACGAGGACCCGCCATGGGAGAACAGGACCCAAAGAAGGGAAACAAGGGTGAGCCACCTCACGTATGTGATCTCTGGGGGGATAGATCGGTGCAGTAGGCAGGTATAAGCAGAGCATTCCCGCAGTTTCTTTACATATCTTTGTCTTTCTATGGTCCTATATCTAGCGACACCTCGAAAGTAGGGTGGTAGGCGTCTTCAGGTATAGTGAGCAGAAGGGCTCGGGTTAACAACGCTATGGTTGGATCCGATACAAAGCATAGATCAAGCAATCGACCCAAGGAATTTTTCACATGATTGACTTGAGACAGGGACAGGTCAAGCAAGCCGTCAACAAAGTCATGTCGTGACATGGGCACTAGGATACTAGCTAGACTCGTTTACCGAAGACCAAACAGTTCCTGGCAAGTTGAAGTCACCAAGAACTATCATACGATCTTTATAAGATAGCGAGGAAGAAACAGCGGTTAAAGCGGACAAGTGCTGCTCATAAATTGAAATATCCGAAGAAGGTGGGATATACGAGCAAGTAATGAATATAGCGAAAGCGGAAAGAATCAGTTTTACACACAGGAATTCCAGTTCCTGTTGAACTTGGACTGTGAAGTGTTCTGACGTGAAGTAAGAGTCCACTGCAATTAGAACCCCTCCTGCACGTCGAGACAAACGGTCCTTTCTAAAAGTTGTGTACCGACCTGCCAAAACCTCGGAACTAAGAATGTCCGGCTTTAACCAGGTTTCAGTAAACACAATAACGTGGGAAGCAAATGCAACACTATCCCGGAAAAGAATGCTGAGCTTACTACGCAAGCCTCTTACATTCTGATAGGTTACTAAAAGAGAAGTTAGTTTTTTGGAAAGGTGGAAGCAAGACGGGAAGTTGAGGAAGAGGAAGTTGAGGTTGAGGGTGGCACACTGGAAAGATTTGGAAGGGATATGGGGGACCTATTCTTCTTCTTGGCCTTAAACTCCTTCACCACCAAATGCTCCGGCCAAAATTTGGCGGAGCAAATGGTGTCAAATTGAGTTGGGGAGATGCTTATCTTAAACGAGGCTATCTCACTGGCATAAGAGAAGTTAAATTTCTCCACCTTTAAACCCACGGCTTTTATTTTGCTTTGAATAAAAGCAATTACATCATTAGATGTGAGGTCAGTGGCCAGCCGTGAAACAAAAACTTGTCGTTTTGGTGGGACTCCCACCAGTAGTTTAGTCACCACAGGTCTAGTACCTGTGGTGGCAATATCCGGAGGTCCGGAACGTCTATTTACTGGTGTGATTGGGATAGACGGGACAACTAGTGAACTTGCGGACACCACGGACACGGACGCTGCAGACGTACTTGGCTGCACATTCTCCGAGGCGATGAATTCGGCTACCGAATCTGCATCGCCAGCAGCTGTCGTTGCCTTTGGAGTGGCAAACGAGATCAACTGCTGCACACTTGGAGTGGTCGGAGCCCTTTTTTACGGCGGCGCACGGCTGAGTGACGGTTGGCACTTGCAGATCCCGCGGAGTGACCTTTTTGCTCCTGGGAGACTCATTCAGCAGTTTTAAACCGCTAAACTGTGCCTCCATGGCTAGGAGCCGATCGTATTGGTTTTTAAAACCAACGGTCAGCTCCTTAAAGCCCCTCCGCGTCTGCCTCATAAAAGATACCATGTCTTTCTCCACCGCACGGCATGCCTCGCAACTGTAATTCAAGCCATTACGTTTGGCTATAGCATCACTCACGAGGCCAGAAAATCCAGCGAATTTTGCGTGCACTACGCTGTCGCAGACCCAGCAGGGGACATTCGGCTGATCGTGGGTGATCTGCTTCTTACAGGTTTTTTTGGCACAGACCACAGCGTATTCCATTTTATTATTATTTATTTACTATTATTTGCAAAACAAATTGTTATCAGTCCAATGTGCCAGACAACGCTCAAAGCGGAATTGGTAAAAAAAGAGAGCAGAGTGAAGAGCGGTTATAGCGAGAGCTACTAAGCAGAGAGCGCTATTGCTCAGAGAGTTTAAAGAGCGAGAGAGAAAGAACAGTTATTGAAGTTGAGGTGATAGCGAGAGAGTGATAAAACAACAAAAGCTACCAGACGAGAGCGGACTCACTCACTGCAACAACACAAACACAAGCACAAGCCGACGCCGAAAAATAAAAAGTTAAATAATGTTTTAACACAAATCAAAAGGCATGCATTCGCGTAATAGAATAGGTTTCCAGATTGTTGTCTGGTTAGGAAGTATAATTAGAATTTAGTTAGGAAAACACCGGCTGTTTATTCAAAACAAAAGGAAAAAATGCAGAGCGCAAAACAAAAACACGTCTGATCACTACGAAAGAGAACGACGACTTTTCAATATTGTCAGATGAAGTACCGGTCCGAAAAAGTCGATAAGCAGGTCAGGGATTCGTTAAAGGAAGGAATAATTCGCCATAGTTTTTCTGAATACTCGTCCCCTGTAGTGCTTGTCGCCAAGAAGGATGGCTCAAAAAGACTTTGTTGTGATTATAAAAAACTTAATGAAAAGATAATTTGTGACAATTTTCCAATGGCGTTAATCGACGAAGTTTTACTCAAGCTTCAGGAAGGACGTGTTTTAACTACGTTGGATTTGTCTAATGGGTTTTTTCACGTGCCAGTACATGAGGATTCTCGTAAATATACTTCTTTTGTCACACAGAGTGGACACTATGAATTTAATTATGTACCATTTGGGATGACTAACTCCCCTCCAGTATTTATGAGGTACATATATGCGGTTTTCAGACCATTGATAGATGACGGTATTCTGATTTTGTACATGGACGATATTATTATTCCATCAAAGGATGTGCAAGAAGGAAATGAAAAATTACAGAAGGTGTTGAGTATCGCAGAGATTTCAGGATTGCGCATAAAATGGGAGAAATCGCAAGTGTTACAGCGCAAGGTTAATTTTTTGGGTTACATAATAGAGAATTCAACGATACGACCATCTCAAGATAAAACATCGGCAGTTGAAAATTTTCCAATTCCGAGAGACAGGAAACAAGTTCAACACTATTTGGGCCTAACTTCCTATTTCCGTAGATTTGCTAAGGATTTTGCTGTCGTGGCCAGACCACTGACAAACTTGATGAAAAAGGATGTTTCTTTCAAAATGGGTGAACGTTTTTTTATCCTGTTCTCCTGTTTTAAAGTTGTTTAATCAGAAGGGCAAAACTGAAGTTCACTGCGATGCAAGTATGTATGGGTATGGAGCCATACTTTTGCAAATGGACTCAGAGGATTAATGTTTCCACCCGGTAGAATATATGAGTCGTAAGACAACCCCAGCTGAAGAAAAGTATCCTTCATACGAGCTTGAAGTACTCGCTATAGTGCAGGCTCTAAAGAAGTGGACAGTGTATTTGCTTGGGAGAAAGATAAAAATTATTACTGACTGTAATGCTTTTGCGTTAACGATGAGGAAACAAGATGTTCCAGTTAAGGTATCTCGTTGGGCCATATTTCTTCAGGACTTCGTTTAGAAATTGAGCATCGTTCAGGGACCAAGATGAAACACGTCGATGCATTGAGTAGAGTGCATTGTTTGTTGTTGGAAGATTCACTGAGACATCGAATAAAGCAGGCTCAACGTCAGGATATTTGGATATCAGCAATTTGTAAGGTGCTAAAGTCGGGTTCTTATGACGACTTTTATTTGAAGTATGAAATTTTGCACAAAGATCCAGAGTTGATCGTAATACCATCTGGGATGGAAAGCGAAATCATAATGATTGCTCATCGCCAGGGTCATTTTGGTGTCAAAAGAACTATCGATTTAGTGCAGCGCGAATACTTTATTCCAGATTTGTTAGGGAAAGTGGATAGGATTGTAAAGTCATGTGTGGAGTGCATTGTGAGCGACGCAAAATTTGGAAAGAAAGAAGGGTATTTGAATGTAATTGACAACTCTGATGAGCCCTTGCAAACGTATCATATTGACCATATTGGACCGATGGAGTTGACTAAGAAACAGTATAACCACGTCCTAGTAGTTGTCGACGCTTTTTCTAAATTTGTCTGTCTTTATCCAATAAAGAGTACAGGCGCTGATGATGTGGTTGATAGGTTGCAGAAACAGGGCGAAGTTTTTGGAAACCCGAAGCGTGTGATCACAGATAGAGGCACTGCATTTACTGCTAATGTTTTCGAGGAATATTGTAAAGAACAGGATATCCAACATTTGCTGATAGCGACAGGAGTGCCGCGTGGTAATGGACAGGTAGAACGAATTAATAAGGTCGTTACTACTATGTTAACAAAGCTTTGCGCAGAAGATCCGAAAGCCTGGTACATGCATGTTGGTAGGGTACAATTGTTTATAAACTCCACTCCTCCGAGAAGTACTAATATATCCCCATTTAAGATTTTGACAGGCATAAAAATGAGGACAAAATATGACAGTGACTTAGAAAAGCTTGTAGGGGAAGAGTAAATTTTAAAGCTGCAGGAGGAGAACGAAGAAATTCGCCAGATAGCCAAAGATAACATAGTACAGATACAAAATGAAAATTGCAAGTCGTTCAACAAGTCCCGGAAACCAGAAAAAGAGTACAAAGTTAATGATATGGTAGCTATTAAGCGTACTTTACATCTGTGCGTTTTTAAATATAAATACCTTTACATAAATTTACCAACTAAGTATAATATGAAGTGAAAATTACTCAATAAATTCATTCAAAAGCATCAGTATTCTACCTGAAATCCACTTATTTTTTTGTGTAATCCTCACTTGGAAGAAACCTGTTTCAAACGAATCCTATGATTCTCTTGTAATAAGAGGAAGTGAAATTCAACCAATCAAAAGTAAAACAGAAAACATTTAAAATAAAGAGTGGATAAATGAGTTATATTTGTTATATACATATGTATATATTATTTTTAGAAAAATACATAAAATATTCTTATTATATAAATATGTATGTAGGAAACGAAGCAAAGAGAGAGACACGAAGCGGTCGTGTTTTCGTCGTGTCGTCGGGATAGAGCAGTAATCGGCTCTGAGAGAGCCGATAGCAAGAGCGACAGATCACTCAGTCAGTTCACCCACGCATCAGACGTACACGCATATAATTACTCACAAACATACTTATTGTAAAACTTGGAGCTGTTATAATTTTAAGTCCAACATACTTATCAAATAAATGTTACTCGCTGCCATCAAGCAACTTAAACTACTACAAATTGGGGGCTCGTCCGGAATATAAGGCCAAGACAACAACATTTGCAAGTGAGATTTGTGCGTGTATTTGGAAATTTTGGTGAACACGAGACTGGAGACACAAGAGATAGGTCGCGGTGCGAAATTGAATTGCAGTCTGGCCTATAAGTGCGAGAGAGACACTTGTCGAAGAAGGCGCATTAGTGTGAGCAGACATTCAAGAGAGCTGGAGCGACAAAACGACGGCAGACGGCAGCAAACACAGCAAGAAACAAAACCTTCATTGTTGTTTTTGTGCATTTCGTCTGAGAGAGGCTAGAGCTACAAGGAGACAAGCTGCACAGAGACGACTATCTGAGCGCGTCCGTTCCAAAGAGAGCAGAAGCGACAAAACGACGGCAGACGGCAGCAAACACAGCAAGAATCAAAACCTTCGTTGTTGTTGTGTTGCACAGCGTGCAACGTGCAACGTGTGCAACAATATCGTGTATGTTTGTCACTACAACTGCAAGAAGAGACAAGCAGCAAAGAGACGACCATTTTGTAACAGCAGAAGCAGCGACGATTTGGGAAGCGACAACGAGTTAACGGCGAACAGCGAGAGCAAGGCAAGGCAACAAAGAGAGGACGGCAACAGCGACATCAACAGGCAAGCGAGATCAGGATGTGATGGTGTGTGTGCGTCAAATTTGGAGTCTGGAAAGTTCTGCGCAGAAGCGAGAGTTAACAAGGGTAAACCCATAGTAAGGTGAGCGTTAACAGAGAAGCGATCGTTAACAGTGACGACTTTAAAGGCGTTTTCGGAGTCGATGTTAACTGGAAAATTGTTAACAGGCCAGCAGTAATAAGGTGGTTTAAGTTGATTTAATTACATTTTCTTAGATATAAACTAATATCAATTATTTTGTATTTAAATCGTCACGATGCAAGTTGAAGAGATAATGACACTGAGAGTCGCATATTTGCGAGAGAAGTTAAGAGAGCTTGCGGTGCAGACGACGGGACGAAAGCGCGATTTGCAAGATAGACTATTAATACATCACGGCTTTCCAGTTGAGGATGAAGAAGAGTCAGAGGATGAGTCCGTAGTAACAGCAGTCGATGATACCGTAACTGTTCAACCAGGTACGCGACAGGCAGAGTATAAATCTTGGTTTACGCTAAAAGACGTGGAAGGTAGTGTGTCCCAATTCTCTGGTTCTAATAACCCCAACATCAATCAATGGATAGAGGAATTAGAAGAATGCGCAGCTACTGTTCAATGGAGTCAATTACAATTATTCATTTATGCCAAGCAGTTGTTAGTTGGTGCAGCAAAATCTTTCGCTCGTAGTTTGCGTGATATTCGTAACTGGAATTCGTTGAAGGCAGCTCTGTTGGATGAGTTTAGTGTTAAACTGTCGTCCGTAGAAGTACATAGAATGTTGTAAAAGCGCCAGCAGAAAAAAGGAGAGTCGTTGCATGAGTTCTTGTATGCGTTAATGGAGATAGCCAAGCCAATTAAACTTGATGATGAGATCGAATCGAATATTTTGTGGATGGTATACCAGACGCTAGGGCAAGTAAGGCAATGCTGTACCAAGCTAGAAACTTAAAGGAGCTTAAATTTCAGATCGATGTTTACCAGAAAGCTAGAGGCGGATCCAAGCCGATGAGTAAGAATTGGCCGCTGAGTAATAAAAGTGAGAGTTCGGTGAAAGGGTCGATGGCAGAGAATTTTAGGAAATGTTTTAAGTGTGGAGACAAATCGCATTTGAGGAAAGATTGTCCCAAAAATATTTTTTGTTGTTTCAAATGTGGCCAACCAGGGCACCGTGCTGCAAGCTGTAATGTCAAGGTCGAAACCAGACAAGAAAAGAGATCGAATACGAACATTATTCGAGATAAGGAAGTCGTTGATAAGCCGTCAGGTATTTTCACTCCATCAGGTTTGGAATTAAAGGATATTAAGTACGCGAATTTGTTATTCCAAGGTTTGATTGATACTGGAGCAGATTTGTGTTTAATTCGCAGGAGGGTTTTTTTGTAATTTGGAAATCTTGAACTGATCGGCCAGGAGAAATGTTTAACAGGTATTGGAGATAGTCAAGTTGTAACTTTTGGTAGCTTTTCGATACCAGTGAAAATCGATGAGATTGAAATGGAGGTAGAATTTCATGTCATTCCAGACGGGGATATTGGTTTTGAAGCCATTTTAGGAAGGACTATTCTGGATCATGTTAACATGCAAGTTTCTAAGACAGGAAAAAGATTTGTTCGTAGAGTTTGTGGCGAGGATAAAGATAAGAAACTTAATCAGGTAGCATGCGTGGAATTGTTTAATGAATATAAAGGAATTTGCATGTGAAGTATTGACGAAGTTGAGAAGGAGTTTTCAATTGATGTTGGTCATCTCAGTGAAGCACATGCTAGAGAGGTTAGGGGTATGGTAGGAAAGTACCAACCTCAGAGAAATGTAGATGCGTCAATAAAAATGAAAATTATACTAGTGGAAGAGTGGCTGGCTCAGAAGATTATAAAGCCAAGTACATTGGAGTATGCATCACCAGTAGTATTGGTACCCAAAAAGAACGGTAGCAAGATTGCTGTGATTACCGAAAGCTGAATGAGAAAATAGTTCGCGATAACTTTCCAATGTTGGAGAAACTGTAGGGTGCAAAGTATTTCACCACGTTGGATTTAACGAATGGTTTTTTCCATGTGCCTGTAGAAGTTGAGTCTTAAAAATATACGTCTTTTGTGACTCAGAATGGTCAGTTCGAATTTTTATATGTACCATTCGGAATTTCAAATTCTCCAGCGGTGTTCACCAGATTTATAATGGCTGTGTTGAGAGATTTAGTAAAGGATAATGAAGCAGCAGTCTATATGGATGACGTTATTATTTGTAGTCAAGATATAGAAGAAGGTTTGTTAAAGTTGAGAAAAGTACTGAAGATAGCGGAAATGAATGGGCTACGTATAAATTGGAGAAAGTGTCAGCTGTTACGACAAAGGGTTCATTTTCTGGGGTATATAATAGAAAAGAATACGATAAGACCAAGTGATGAGAAGACGAGGGCAGTCGAAAAGTTCCCAGTGCCAGTTGATAAAAAAGCAGTGCAGAGTTTCATAGGATTGACTTCTTATTTCCGAAAGTTTATTGAGGGTTATGCTGTTATTGCAAAACCATTTACAGATCTGCTGCGGAAGGATGTTAAATTTGAATTTAAGGAGATACATCAGGTTGCGTTTGAACAACTAAAGGTAGCATTGATTAGTAGACCTGTTTTAGAAATGTACAACCCGAAGTTGGAGACAGAAATCCATACTGATGCATCAAAATGGGGATATGGAGCCGTGTTACTGCAAAAGAGTTTGGAAGACAGCCAATTCCATCCAGTTCAATATATGAGCCGTAGGACTAAGCCATGTCAAGAGAAATATCCTGCTTATGACCTTGAGGTTCTGGCAATTATCGAAGCTTTAGCGAAATGGCGTGTATACGTTTTGGGTACGTTGACGCGTTGAGTCGTGTACCTTGTTTTATGGTGACCGAAAGTATAGCTCATCGTTTGAAAGAAGCTCAGCTAACCGACGATTGGGTTAAGGCTGTTAAAAGTATTGTGGAAGACAAGGAATATTATATTATTAGATTATTATATTCAGAATCAGATTTTGTTTAAGGATCCGGATAAGGAGCTTATCGTAGTACCAGCTCAGTTGGAAAATGAGATTATATCAATAGCACATAAGCAAGGACATTTTTCAGTTAAAAAGACACAAGATATCATTGAAATGTCGTATTATATTCCGAAGTTAAAAGACAAAGTATGGCGCGTAATAAATAGTTGTGTCGAGTGTATCATTGTCAATGAAAAGACAGGAAAACGTGAGGGTTATTTGCAACCAATAGACAAGGGTGATAGGCCGTTACAAACGGATCACATTGATCACGTTGGACCAATGGAAATGACTAAAAAACAGTACAATTATATACTGGTTGTCGTTGATGGATTTTCTAAGTTTGTTTGGTTATATTCTACTCGTAGTAAAGGCGTTGAAGAGGTCATTAAGTGTTTGGAAATTCAGGGGACTAGTTTTGGTAATCCGAACAGAATAGTGACAGATAGAGGTGCAGCGTTTATGTCCAATTTGTTTCGTGAATACTGTGAGAGGCAGAAAATACAGCATTTAATGATTGCCACAGGTGTTCCACGTGGGAATGGTCAAGTCGAAAGGATGCACAAGATAGTGGTGCCTATGTTGTCGAAATTGTGTCAGGGTAATTCCGGTAGTTGGTATAAGCATCTAGGAAAAGTTCAACAAATGATCAACAGTGTTGAACCGGGAAGCATCAAGGTAACACCTTTCAAGATATTGACTGGGCTAGACATGCGTATAGGAATGGATCCCAAAATAAAAGAAATATTGGAAGAATCACTGATCAAAGACTTGAACAAGGACCGCGAAAAAATTAGAAAGGAAGTAGTTGAAAACATCGCACGGTTACAGAAGGAAAACAAGAAGAATTTTTGACTTAAAAAGGAAACTAGATAGACAGAATGAGGTTAATGAGCTAGTAGCTATCAAGTGTACTCAGTATGGTACTGGATTAAAGCTAAAAGGAAAGTATCTAGGGCCGTATAAGGTGGTTAGGGTAAAGAATCATGGAAGGTACGAAGTCGAGAAGATTGGGGATACTGAGGGTCCTTATAAGACCTCTACAGTTTCAGAATATATGAAACCTTGGCTAGACCCATCCGAGGCGAATGGTCCGTCAGGACAGCCGAATGTAGGAAACAGAGGAAAGAGAGAGACACGAAGCGGTCGTGTTTTCGTCGTGTCGTCGGGATAGAGCAGTAATCGGCCCTGAGAGAGCCGATAGCAAGAGAGAGAGATCACTCAGTTGTCAGTTCAGCCACGCATCAGACGTACACGCATATAATTACTCACAAACATACTTAATGTAAAACTTGGAGCTGTTATAATTTTAAATCCAACATACTTATCAAATAAATGTTACTCGTTGCCATCAAGCAACTTAAACTACTACATGTATTCGGATTATAAAAATTTCGCCTCAGCTAATTTTACCGCAGCTATTAAGTCATCATCATCTTCGTCCCGAAGTAGTTCCTGGAGTCGAGATCTTTTATCATCATCCTGATTATCTACTAAATCGAAAATGTTGTCATCATCCGGGAAAATGTATGATGGATTATCATTATTAGGCGTTGCATTCCTTGGGTCATCGTCGTCATCATCCCATTTAATGTCACTTAACCAGGTGAAGTTGATCTCGAGATAGGTTAGGGTCTTAATCCCAAAAATCAAGGACAGGTCTACGGAGCTCGGCTGAGAGTCCAGATTTATGGTTGATTCCGGTTGAGAATCGATAAAAATGATTTCGACGTCATCCATCGTTGTTGAAAGATTACTAGTTTATGTACTAGCTGTAAGCTGTGAGTAGTTATTATATAGGCACTTTGCTATGGGACAGTGTTAGGTACACAAAGGAGGAATATAAATTATAGAGAAAGTAGAAAGGTTCAAGGGCATCGAAACTGTTTTTCAGGAAACACTTAAAAAGATATTTATAAGATATTTTATTAACATTGAATTGGGAAACAATTTCTGCTATGTTATTAACTGGTCAAGTTAAATGAATACTTATAGGATATTTTATAAGCATTGAAGTAAGAATTGGCCGCTGAGTAATAAAAGTGAGAGTTCGGTAAAAGGGTCGATGGCAGAGAATTTTAGGAAATGTTTTAAGTGTGGAGACAAATCGCATTTGAGGAAAGATTGTCCCAAAAATTATTTTTGTTGTTTCAAATGTGGACAACCAGGGCACCGTGCTGCAAGCTGTAATGTCAAGGTCGAAACCAGACAAGAAAAGAGATCGAATACGAACATTATTCGAGATAAGGAAGTCGTTGATAAGCCGTCAGGTATTTTAACTCCATCAGGTTTGGAATTAAAGGATATTAAGTACGCGAATTTGTTATTCCAAGGTTTCATTGATACTGGAGCAGATTTGTGTTTAATTCGCAGGAGGGTTTTTTTGTAATTTGGAAATCTTGAACTGATCGGCCAGGAGAAATGTTTAACAGGTATTGGAGATAGTCAAGTTGTAACTTTTGGTAGCTTTTCGATACCAGTGAAAATCGATGAGATTGAAATGGAGGTAGAATTTCATGTCATTCCAGACGGGGATATTGGTTTTGAAGCCATTTTAGGAAGGACTATTCTGGATCATGTTAACATGCAAGTTTCTAAGACAGGAACAAGATTTGTTCGTAGAGTTTGTGGCGAGGATAAAGATAAGAAACTTGATCAGGTAGCATGCGTGGAATTGTTTAATGAATATAAAGGAATTTGCATGTGAAGTATTGACGAAGTTGAGAAGTAGTTTTCAATTGATGTTGGTCATCTCAGTGAAGCACATGCTAGAGAGGTTAGGGGTATGGTAGGAAAGTACCAACCTCAGAGAAATGTAGATGCGTCAATAAAAATAAAAATTGTACTAGTGGATGACATACCAGTTTTCCAGCATCCGAGACGATTACCGTTGTGTGAACAGGAAATCGTGGACAAGCAAGTGGAAGAGTCGCTGGCTCAGAAGATTATAAAGCCAAGTACATTGGAGTATGCATCACCAGTAGTATTGGTACCCAAAATGAACGGTAGCAAGATTGCAGTGGTTACCGAAAGCTGAATGAGAAAATAGTTCGCGATAACTTTCCAATGTCACATTTGGATACAGTGTTGGAGAAACTGCAGGGTGCAAAGTATTTCACCACGTTGGATTTAACGAATGGTTTTTTCCATGTGCCTGTAGAAGTTGAGTCTTAAAAATATACGTCTTTTGTGACTCAGAATGGTCAGTTCGAATTTTTATATGTACCATTCGGAATTTCAAATTCTCCAGCGGTGTTCACCAGATTTATAATGGCTGTGTTGAGAGATTTAGTAAAGGATAATGAAGCAGCAGTCTATATGGATGACGTTATTATTTGTAGTCAAGATATAGAAGAAGGTTTGTTAAAGTTGAGAAAAGTACTGAAGATAGCGGAAATGAATGGGCTACGTATAAATTGGAGAAAGTGTCAGCTGTTACGCCAAAGGGTTCATTTTCTGGGGTATATAATAGAAAAGAATACGATAAGACCAAGTGATGAGAAGACGAGGGCAGTCGAAAAGTTCCCAGTGCCAGTTGATAAAAAAGCAGTGCAGAGTTTCATAGGATTGACTTCTTATTTCCGAGGGTTATTATTTATTTATTGAGGGTTATGCTTTTATTGCAAAACCATTTACAGATCTGCTGCGGAAGGATGTTAAATTTGAATTTAAGGAGATACATCAGGTTGCGTTTGAACAACTAAAGTTAGCATTGATTAGTAGACCTGTTTTAGAAATGTACAACCCGAAGTTGGAGACAGAAATCCATACTGATGCATCAAAATGGGGATATGGAGCCGTGTTACTGCAAAAGAGTTTGGAAGACAGCCAATTCCATCCAGTTCAATATATGAGCCGTAGGACTAAGCCATGTCAAGAGAAATATCCTGCTTATGACCTTGAGGTTCTGGCAATTATCGAAGCTTTAGCGAAATGGCGTGTATACGTTTTGGGTATAAAGTTCAAAATTGTCACAGATTGTAATACATTTACAATGAGGATCAAAAAGAAAGACGTTCCTTTGAGAGTAGCACGTTGGGCCATGTACCTACAAGATTTTAATTATGTTATAGAACATCGCTCAGGAACGAAGATGAGGCACGTTGACGCGTTGAGTCGTGTACCTTGTTTTATGGTGACCGAAAGTATAGCTCATCGTTTGAAAGAAGCTCAGCTAACCGACGATTGGGTTAAGGCTGTTAAAAGTATTGTGGAAGACAAGGAATATTATATTATTAGATTATTATATTCAGAATCAGATTTTGTTTAATGATCCGGATAAGGAGCTTATCGTAGTACCAGCTCTGTTGGAAAATGAGATTATATCAATAGCACATAAGCAAGGACATTTTTCAGTTAAAAAGACACAAGATATCTGTTCAGACACAGACATGTATTTAATGAATATTAGGAATATACAGTTCAATCTCATACACAACTACTCATAAATAAAATTGTTCATGTCATTTCATGTAACTGAATATGACGACACGAAAAATACATTAGCAACTAAGAATAGACAATAGCACTTGTAAACTCGAACCCACCAAAAGGGATCAAGCAATAAACTATCTACTTTATTGCTGCCAAGTACCTAAGTAAATACACTGAAATATAACCCCCGCACAGAGTAAGTATACCCAATCTAAAAATACACTCACAAGGAGCCTGTGCGGTCCTTCCCATAGAATAAGAATTCCACTGTTAGCTATATAAGGAGGTGCATTTGTTCAATAAAGTCAGTATCAGAAACAGTACCATAGCTGCCTGTCACTCATCTTCCATCGCAATCAACAGAGGCTGTCGCTGTGTCTTCAGATCCTCACTTGCGCACCGTAGGATACCCTCTCCGCAGTCCAACTGGTTCAAGTTCTAGTTGCGACGACCAAACTGTAGACGGTTTATGTACCGTATGCAACCCAGCTTCCTACACACACACACATACACATTAACATTTGGTGACCCCGACCTTGGTCATCCTTTCAAACTGTATAACAAGCTACAGTGAAAGGATTCGATCTGGACATCAGATTGAAGCAGTCATCAGGACATCTTCAATAAAAATTTGGCATCAGGCCATACACTTACGGTAGCATCTCCTACCAATAAGTATCACTTTGGCAAATCTGACATATTCAGGTTATCAGCCAACAGAAAAACAGCTATAGAATTCGATTACCACCGAGGCAATCAATTTTTGTTTTTTCGTGCGTTCCATAGATTGCGATTCGGAGCGTATCCAGCTGCAAAGCAAATAAAACACTCCCAACGGGTCAAAAAGTAATAAGTACAAGTAATACACATATGGAGTCAGAAGCTGCCGCTACAATGGCAATGGATGTGCAACAAGAGATTGGTGAGGAAATATCGAGGTGCATTCGGAACTTTAAAAAAGATTCCCAAGAACGAAAGCAAACGGCCTCTTATTTTCAAGCCAAAATATCAGCACACGAAAATGCGTGGAATCGCTTCAACAAAAACGACTCCAAACTTCGCGATACAGACAAAACAGATGAATACGTAAAATTCCGTGAAGACTTACGTACAACCTGTAAGCAACACATTACGATCTTTACCGAATGCCTGGATAAGCTATCACAGACTACTAGTGCTCGTGGGGAACGTCAAATCGTCTTTAAAGAAAAGCATGAGAATCCTCCAGTAGATCCCAGAGAAAGCGGTCTCATCCAGCAGCCCTCAAAGGATTACAGCAAACTGCTTTCACTATGTCGCCGACAAAAGGCCATAGTAGAGTCCGTTAAACGCAATCTGGAACAACTTTCAGAGGCGGATGGACGCACATCAAATGATTTGATAAAATCACTATGGACTCAAGCACAGGAAGTCCTCTTCACAATTCATGAGGAATATGAGGACCCAGTGGAAAAAGGGTATGACATGGAATCCTACCTAACACTGGAAAGTAAGGTCCAAAGAGCATTGGCAAAATCAGCCACACCAAACACGGATAACGTGCATCTTCCACGCATCAGCATCCCAAAGTTTGATGAGGATCTATTAAAATGTACCCAGTTCTTCGATCTGTCCTCATGCATGGTGCATGAGACCAACATGCCTACGGTGAAAAAGATGTGGTATCTTAAAACCACCGTTACCGGCGAGGCAGAAAGATTGATTCGACATATCGATCTAAAGGAAGAAAATTATGAAGCCGCTTGGGAAATACTAGTTGACGCATACAACAATCCCAGAGATGTTTCGAACACGGTACTGAACCGCTTCCTCAATCACCAAACAATTAATGACGATCCAAAGTCATTAAAAGAATTATATATAACAACCATAGAATCCCTTGCATCACTAAAGGGATTGGGCATCAATATATCTACATGGGATCCGATATTGATTGCCATTATCAGAAACAAACTGGATGTAACAAATAAAGCCTTGTATGAGCAATCATTGGGAAGCTCAAAGAACATTCAGGCGCTGGATACGATGCTTCAGTTCTTGGAGCCAAAGAATTCGGGTTCTAGGAACCAGTAAGAAGCCACCAGCATCAAGGAGAGAGCCAAAAGGCACGACATGTGCATCAGCAAACACAGGGAGAACTCGAGCACCCTTATGCACATTCTGCAAAAAAGCAAGCCATTGGCTCTACGGATGCAAAGAATTTCGCTCCAAATCTCCATCAGAACGACTAAATTGGGTACAAAAACAAAAAATGTGCGTTAATTGTTTTAGAACAAATCACAAAACAAACGCATGCCCTGGTCGAAACTGCTTCAAGTGTGACAGGAAGCACAACACGATGCTACATTTGGAAACAGCATCAGGCGCAGCTACAGAATCAAGAGGCCCGACGGTTGGTGCAGCAAGTAACAATAGTTACAATCTTTTGGCCACAGCAAAGGTGGCAGTAGAAGCCAACAACGGGCAGGTTGCTAATTTCAGAGCACTGCTAGATTCAGGATCACAGATAAACTTGATCTCTGAACGAATGGCATCAATGTTGTCACTCAAACTAAAAGACACAACATTACGGATCGAAGGAATTGGAGGTCAATCAAAGACCAGCAGAGCACGAGTAAATGTGCTCATGAAATCCCTTCACAATGGTTTTACGCAAAGAATTGAAGCTTTCGTATTACCACAGATAATAGCTGATCAACCAGCTCAGGCACTCGATTCAGATAGCTTAAACATACCAAGCAAGATCTCACTGGCAGATCCAAACTTCCATAAGCCAGGCAAAATCGACATGCTAATCGGAGCCGAGCATTACTACTCGCTGCTGCTACCAAATCAACAGCAGCTAAGGACAGGAGGCCCGTTGCTACAAAACACGAAACTGGGATGGATTGTGGCAGGAAAAGTCAAATCTGCCCACAACTCCTCACCCATTTGTGCCACGGGAGTAAACGAGCTCATGGAAAGATTCTGGACAATCTAGAGACGGAAGACAAACCACGCACTCCAGTGGAAGCACGGTGTGAAGCTCATTTTATAGAAAATCTTCAGACAGCTTCAGGCGGCCGTTTTATTGTAAAGCTCCCATTTTCCGAACACCCTTCAGCCCTGGGGGAGTCTTTGGAAACCGCAACAAAAAGATTCCTAGCGCTGGAGCGGCGAAGCTCAACAGAAACTTGGAAGAGTTATGTGGACTTCATGGAAGAGTATGAACGACTAGGACATATGAAGATTGTCCTACCATCAAAAGTTCCCAAAAGGCACTACTTCATTCCACATCATTGTGTACTCAAACCTGAGAGCACCACCACAAAGCTTCGGGTAGTATTCGATGCATCATGCAAGTCAACAAGCGGGAAATCCTTGAACGACATTCTGCAGGCTGGACCCACCGTTCAGAGCGAACTTATGTCCATTCTGCTACGATTTCGAATTCATAAGTCTGGAGAAACAATCCATCCGAAGAGATCAGGTACTATCGCCTGAAAACAGTAACATATGGAACAACAGCTGCTCCGTTCCTAGCAACGAAATGTCTGGAACATTTGGCAATACAATACAAAGACAGACTACCAGTAGGATCAACAACATTAAAAACAGATTTCTATGTTGACGACTGTCTAACTGGAGCAAACACGATTCCAGAAGCAATTCATGTTCGACAAGAACTAAATAAGATATTGCTACCGTCCGGTTTCAAATTGCGCAAGTGGTGCTCCAACAATGAGCAACTTCTCCAAGGAATCCCCAAAGAGGATATTGTAACCGATGTAAAACTAGGAGAGACACTAGAGCACTACAGCGTGAAAACTCTGGGTCTCATCTGGATGCCGAAGAAGGATACATTGTGTGGACGAACACAGAAAAGCCAGGCTACACGCATCACCAAATGGGTGGTATGTTCCGAACTGGCCCAAATCTTTGACCCACTAGGACTCTTTGCGCCGGTGGTAGTAAAGGCAAAAATCTTCATGCAACAACTTTGGGAGCTCAAACTGGATTGGGATGACGAATTACCATTACAACACCAAATCGAATGGAAAGAATACCGGGACGACTTACAAACATTGAACAAAATGCAAATTCCCCGGCATATCTACGATGGTAAAATCTCAGTTACCCAAGAACTCCATACGTTTGTAGATGCATCAGAATGAGCATATGGCGCAGCTGTATATGTACGCGCTACATACAAAAACAACCAAGTGTCAGTAAGACTGCTCTGTTCGAAATCACGTGTGGCGCCGACAGCCAAACAATCGCTACCACGGTTAGAACTTTGTGCTGCAGTCCTCGGTGCCGAGCTCACAAACCGAGTCCGACAGGATCTGCACATGGACATTAACACGGTTTCAGGATGGTTTTGGAGTGATTCTACCGTTGTGTTATCCTGGATAAACGCATCGTCATCAACATACCATACCTTTGTGGCAAATCGAATAGCCAAAATCCAGGCATTAACAAACCAGTCACAATGGCGTCACGTGTCATCGGCCAACAACGCAGCCGATGTCCTGTCGAGAGGAATCGCAGCAAGCAGACTGGCAGATCACAATCTGTGGTTATATGGACCATTATTCCTGCACGGATCTCGAGACAACTGGACGAAGGCACCCAACATAGAACCCAGCAATCTTGAGAGAAAGGCTAAACATGTAAGCTTGCCAATCACACCCAGCGCACTTGGGGATGAATTATATACTTGCAGACATAGCAACTCGTTTCACAAGCTGCAACGCATTGTGGCATATATGTTACGCTTCTGCTACAAAACCAACAGAGCGAACACCACGACGCTCTGCGCAGAAGAACTGACTCACGCCCGCACTATAATCCTGCGTACCATACAACAAGTCGAGTTTACAGCAGAGCTAAAACAGTTCCAACGATATAAGACTGTGGATAAAAAGAGCTCGATCATATCGTTATCTCCCTTCCTAGGAGACGATGAGCTCATCCGAGTTGGTGGTAGACGTGAAGAAGCTCTACTTCCATACAACGCAAAACACCCAGTCTTGCTGCCTTACAATGACCCAATCGTCAAAATGATTTTGCGGGAGCTACATGAGGAGAACATGCATTGTGGTGCTCAAGCATTAAGGGCAATCGCAAGACAACAATATTGGATTATCAATGACAAGACAATGGCTAGAAGCATCATCCACAGCTGTGTTAGATGCACCAAAGCTAGGCCAAAGCTGATGCACCAAATCATGGGCAATCTCCCAGCACAACGAGTCACACAAGCACGCCCGTTTCTTAATGCAGGCGTCGACTACTGTGGACCAATCTCGATCCACCATAAGATCCGAGGCAAAAGACCAGATAAGGCGTACATCGCCGTGTTCTGCTGCTTTTCCACAAAGGCAGTACACCTGGAGCTGGTAAGCGACCTGACCACAGATGCATTCTTGGCCGCCCTGCGTCGATTCTTAAGCAGACGTGGGAAGTGCCAAACTATTCATTGCGACAATGCAACGAACTTTGTGGGTGCAAACAATCAGCTTAAAGAACTAGAAGACTCTATATTCAGCTCAAAGGCAAGTGCTCTGATCACGAATCATTGCAACAAAAAGCAAGTGGATTTTAAATTCATTCCTCCCAGGGCTCCATTGTTTGGCGGTCTCTGGGAAGCGGCGGTAAAATCAGCAAAAAAGCTGTTGATAACAACCACCAACACAGCCTCATTGACATTTGAAGAACTAAACACAGTAATAATCGAAATTGAAGCAATTCTCAATTCTCGACCCATCACTCCAATGTCAAATGATCCCACTGATACAACAGCGCTCACCCCAGGACACTTCCTGATTGGTGAACCATTAACAACGCCTCCTGACGTCAATACTGATCATCAAGGAAGAACATTGGTCAAGCGCTGGGAATTGGTATCGCGCCTAAAGCATTCATTCTGGAAACAATGGTCTACAGAATACCTCCAAGAATTGCAAGCTCGGCATAAATGGAAGACCGCTTCACCAAACGTACCTGAAGGATTATTAGTTTTGGTTAAGGAAGACAACCTTCCTGTAATGAAGTGGCCAATGGGTCGCATCATTAAGAGATATCCTGGACAGGACAACCACGTACGAGTGGTTGACGTTAAGACAGCATCTGGCGTATACAAGCGCCCGATCACTCGTCTAGCGCCGCTCTTTCCAGAAGATGTGGCAGTCAAACGTTCCCACAACATGATCAGTGACACCACGGAGATTGATGAGCCACCCACACAGCGAACAACAAAAATTTCACCTACATTAACGTCAACATTAGTGGTGCTGTTGCTCATGCTTCCATTAGCATTGTCACAGTCAATAAATGTGACACAATTCGAAAACAAGCCTGGAATATTCTATGAGAAACTTGGAACATCAAGAATAGCAACGTCTGAGTGGACCATGATCGTATACTATGACTTGGACCCATATTGGAAGGATTTGCAACTAATGTCTGCTGAAATTTCAGAGTTACGATACATGTGCCCGGAATTAAAAAATGTTCCGGCATGTAACTCCATAGTTCAACACTTTCAACATGTGCGTAACGAGCTACAAGCAGGAAGCGTTTTAATGAAAACCTCTCGAAAACGCAGATCGCCGCTGGACATCATAGGAAACGTAGCAAGCAGCCTTTTTGGTGTTCTTGACGCAAAATACGCAGAAGAGATGACTCAAGTAATTGAGAAAGTGAAAACCAATGAAGACTTTCTACTACATCTGCTCCAAAACCAAACATCAATTGTCGACGCGACAATAAACGTAGTCAGAAAAGACAAGGTAACAACTGATAATCGCCTAAAAATTTTGGAACAGCATATGGCTACTATCAACCGAGAAAGAGGGTCATATCACAGCGATCATCTGACTCAAACGTACTTAGGACTAATAGCACAATTAACCCTGCTCACAACAACTCTCCAACGAATGCAGTCCGACATATCTGATGTCCTAATCGGTATTCATCATCGGAGAATAAGCTCCACGCTGGTGTCTCCCGAGCCACTAATAGACCAACTAGACCAGATACGGGATCATTTGCCACAAGATCAAATGCTGCTGGTCACAACGAAGGAGGTGATTCAGCTATACAGAATCATGCGAGCCGAAGGAACCCCGACTGCAAAACACGTCATCTTCAAACTGACGCTACCGCTGGTTTCAACAGCTCAGTTCGAAGTTTTCAGCATCATCCCAATTCCGTTTTGGGATTCAACAAGCTGGAGTCTATTTGACCTCAGAACCACCATAATAACGGTGAACATCCACCGAGACCAGTTCATGGGCACTACCCAAGAGGAATTCCGACGTTGTCTTAAAGTACACAACGAGGAGTTCATCTGCTTTGACCATCAGACGATCTTCAATGTGGACAATCGCTGTGAGTTTCAACTGTTTAACAATAAAACAGAAACACTGTGTCAGGTAACACACACAAAGGCTGACACGGTGTGGATAAAAACTCAGCATCCAAATAATTGGATCTTCGCAACGCATTCTACAACCAAACTTCAAGCAGTATGCAACGGAGTTCCGTCAACCATAACACTGGAAGGAACTGGTCTACTCTCCATGTCCCCTGGTTGCACTGCTCGCCATACTGAAGTAAGCATCAGCACCTTCAGCACCACAATCAGCGAAGTAAAATCGACTTACACTCGGTTTGATGACGTGAGCCCACCGGAGACATCACCCTCGCCACCAATGTGGCAACTGAAGAACCAGACATCAGACTTTCTTCAAGAACTTGATGATCTACGCCAGCAACTATCAACCATCAATCATCAGGAGCTGCCACACCATCTCACCACCGTGCAGCACCATCAACTCGCTGCTTTCGCAACCCTAGCAATATTAATTTTATTGATCATCGCCTTCATTTTCCGGGAGAAATATCAACTATGGAAACCAAGGCCATCAAATCCCGATCCAGCCATGTCATCACCCCCTATACCCCCTGCACGCCGGTTTGCGGTCGACTTGAGCGATGGTTGAACACCAGTTCAACGGCCGGGAGAATGTTCAGACACAGACATGTATTTAATGAATATTAGGAATATACAGTTCAATCTCATACACAACTACTCATAAATAAAATTGTTCATGTCATTTCATGTAACTGAATATGACGACACGAAAAATACATTAGCAACTAAGAATAGACAATAGCACTTGTAAACTCGAACCCACCAAAA
Source organism: Drosophila persimilis (assembly GCF_003286085.1). NCBI lineage: Eukaryota > Metazoa > Arthropoda > Insecta > Diptera > Drosophilidae > Drosophila > Drosophila persimilis. The sequence goes on along the minus strand of NW_020825448.1, from coordinate 124,841 downwards.
GGGATCAAGCAATAAACTATCTACTTTATTGCTGCCAAGTACCTAAGTAAATACACTGAAATATAACCCCCGCACAGAGTAAGTATACCCAATCTAAAAATACACTCACAAGGAGCCTGTGCGGTCCTTCCCATAGAATAAGAATTCCACTGTTAGCTATATAAGGAGATGCATTTGTTCAATAAAGTCAGTATCAGAAACAGTACCATAGCTGCCTGTCACTCATCTTCCATCGCAATCAACAGAGGCTGTCGCTGTGTCTTCAGATCCTCACTTGCGCACCGTAGGATACCCTCTCCGCAGTCCAACTGGTTCAAGTTCTAGTTGCGACGACCAAACTGTAGACGGTTTATGTACCGTATGCAACCCAGCTTCCTACACACACACACATACACATTAACAATATCATTGAAATGTCGTATTATATTCCGAAGTTAAAAGACAAAGTATGGCGCGTAATAAATAGTTGTGTCGAGTGTATCATTGTCAATGAAAAGACAGGAAAACGTGAGGGTTATTTGCAACCAATAGACAAGGGTGATAGGTCGTTACAAACGGATCACATTGATCACGTTGGACCAATGGAAATGACTAAAAAACAGTACAATTATATACTGGTTGTCGTTGATGGATTTTCTAAGTTTGTTTGGTTATATTCTACTCGTAGTAAAGGCGTTGAAGAGGTCATTAAGTGTTTGGAAATTCAGGGGACTAGTTTTGGTAATCCGAACAGAATAGTGACAGATAGAAGTGCAGCGTTTATGTCCAATTTGTTTCGTGAATACTGTGAGAGGCAGAAAATACAGCATTTAATGATTGCCACAGGTGTTCCACGTGGGAATGGTCAAGTCGAAAGGATGCACAAGATAGTGGTGCCTATGTTGTCGAAATTGTGTCAGGGTAATTCCGGTAGTTGGTATAAGCATCTAGGAAAAGTTCAGCAAATGATCAACAGTGTTGAACCGGGAAGCACCAAGGTAACACCTTTCAAGATATTGACTGGGCTAGACATGCGTATAGGAATGGATCCCAAAATAAAAGAAATATTGGAAGAATCACTGATCAAAGACTTGAACAAGGACCGCGAAAAAATTAGAAAGGAAGTAGTTGAAAACATCGCACGGTTACAGAAGGAAAACAAGAAGAATTTTTGACTTAAAAAGGAAACTAGATAGACAGAATGAGGTTAATGAGCTAGTAGCTATCAAGCGTACTCAGTATGGTACTGGATTAAAGCTAAAAGGAAAGTATCTAGGGCCGTATAAGGTGGTTAGGGTAAAGAATCATGGAAGGTACGAAGTCGAGAAGATTGGGGATACTGAGGGTCCCTATAAGACCTCTACAGTTTCAGAATATATGAAACCTTGGCTAGACCCATCCGAGGCGAATGGTCCGTCAGGACAGCCGAATGTAGGAAACAGAGGAAAGAGAGAGACACGAAGCGGCCGTGTTTTCGTCGTGTCGTCGGGATAGAGCAGTAATCGGCCCTGAGAGAGCCGATAGCAAGAGAGAGAGATCACTCAGTTGTCAGTTCAGCCACGCATCAGACGTACACGCATATAATTACTCACAAACATACTTAATGTAAAACTTGGAGCTGTTATAATTTTAAATCCAACATACTTATCAAATAAATGTTACTCGTTGCCATCAAGCAACTTAAACTACTACATGTATTCGGATTATAAAAATTTCGCCTCAGCTAATTTTACCGCAGCTATTAAGTCATCATCATCTTCGTCCCGAAGTAGTTCCTGGAGTCGAGATCTTTTATCATCATCCTGATTATCTACTAAATCGAAAATGTTGTCATCATCCGGGAAAATGTATGATGGATTATCATTATTAGGCGTTGCATTCCTTGGGTCATCGTCGTCATCATCCCATTTAATGTCACTTAACCAGGTGAAGTTGCTCTCGAGATAGGTTAGGGTCTTAATCCCAAAAATCAAGGACAGGTCTACGGAGCTCGGCTGAGAGTCCAGATTTATGGTTGATTCCGGTTGAGAATCGATAAAAATGATTTCGACGTCATCCATCGTTGTTGAAAGATTACTAGTTTATGTACTAGCTGTAAGCTGTGAGTAGTTATTATATAGGCACTTTGCTATGGGACAGTGTTAGGTACACAAAGGAGGAATATAAATTATAGAGAAAGTAGAAAGGTTCAAGGGCATCGAAACTGTTTTTCAGGAAACACTTAAAAAGATATTTATAAGATATTTTATTAACATTGAATTGGGAAACAATTTCTGCTATGTTATTAACTGGTCAAGTTAAATGAATACTTATAGGATATTTTATAAGCATTGAAGTAAGAATTGGCCGCTGAGTAATAAAAGTGAGAGTTCGGTAAAAGGGTCGATGGCAGAGAATTTTAGGAAATGTTTTAAGTGTGGAGACAAATCGCATTTGAGGAAAGATTGTCCCAAAAATATTTTTTGTTGTTTCAAATGTGGACAACCAGGGCACCGTGCTGCAAGCTGTAATGTCAAGGTCGAAACCAGACAAGAAAAGAGATCGAATACGAACATTATTCGAGATAAGGAAGTCGTTGATAAGCCGTCAGGTATTTTCACTCCATCAGGTTTGGAATTAAAGGATATTAAGTACGCGAATTTGTTATTCCAAGGTTTGATTGATACTGGAGCAGATTTGTGTTTAATTCGCAGGAGGGTTTTTTTGTAATTTGGAAATCTTGAACTGATCGGCCAGGAAAAATGTTTAACAGGTATTGGAGATAGTCAAGTTGTAACTTTTGGTAGCTTTTCGATACCAGTGAAAATCGATGAGATTGAAATGGAGGTAGAATTTCATGTCATTCCAGACGAGGATATTGGTTTTGAAGCCATTTTAGGAAGGACTATTCTGGATCATGTTAACATGCAAGTTTCTAAGACAGGAACAAGATTTGTTCGTAGAGTTTGTGGCGAGGATAAAGATAAGAAACTTAATCAGGTAGCATGCGTGGAATTGTTTAATGAATATAAAGGAATTTGCATGTGAAGTATTGACGAAGTTGAGAAGGAGTTTTCAATTGATGTTGGTCATCTCAGTGAAGCACATGCTAGAGAGGTTAGGGGTATGGTAGGAAAGTACCAACCTCAGAGAAATGTAGATGCGTCAATAAAAATGAAAATTGTACTAGTGGATGAGATACCAGTTTTCCAGCATCGAGACGATTACCGTTGTGTGAACAGGAAATCGTGGACAAGCAAGTGGAAGAGTGGCTGGCTCAGAAGATTATAAAGCCAAGTACATTGGAGTATGCATCACCAGTAGTATTGGTACCCAAAATGAACGGTAGCAAGATTGCAGTGGTTACCGAAAGCTGAATGAGAAAATAGTTCGCGATAACTTTCCAATGTCACATTTGGATACAGTGTTGGAGAAACTGCAGGGTGCAAAGTATTTCACCACGTTGGATTTAACGAATGGTTTTTTCCATGTGCCTGTAGAAGTTGAGTCTTAAAAATATACGTCTTTTGTGACTCAGAATGGTCAGTTCGAATTTTTATATGTACCATTCGGAATTTCAAATTCTCCAGCGGTGTTCACCAGATTTATCATGGCTGTGTTGAGAGATTTAGTAAAGGATAATGAAGCAGCAGTCTATATGGATGACGTTAATATTTGTAGTCAAGATATAGAAGAAGGTTTGTTAAAGTTGAGAAAAGTACTGAAGATAGCGGAAATGAATGGGCTACGTATAAATTGGAGAAAGTGTCAGCTGTTACGACAAAGGGTTCATTTTCTGGGGTATATAATAGAAAAGAATACGATAAGACCAAGTGATGAGAAGACGAGGGCAGTCGAAAAGTTCCCAGTGCCAGTTGATAAAAAAGCAGTGCAGAGTTTCATAGGATTGACTTCTTATTTCCGAAAGTTTATTGAGGGTTATGCTTTTATTGCAAAACCATTTACAGATCTGCTGCGGAAGGATGTTAAATTTGAATTTAAGGAGATACATCAGGTTGCGTTTGAATAACTAAAGGTAGCATTGATTAGTAGACCTGTTTTAGAAATGTACAACCCGAAGCTGGAGACAGAAATCCATACTGATGCATCAAAATGGGGATATGGAGCCGTGTTACTGCAAAAGAGTTTGGAAGACAGCCAATTCCATCCAGTTCAATATATGAGCCGTAGGACTAAGCCATGTCAAGAGAAATATCCTGCTTATGACCTTGAGGTTCTGGCAATTATCGAAGCTTTAGCGAAATGGCGTGTATACGTTTTGGGTATAAAGTTCAAAATTGTCACAGATTGTAATGCATTTACAATGAGTAGCACGTTGGGCCACACCTACAAGATTTTAATTATGTTATAGAACATCGCTCAGGAACGAAGATGAGGCACGTTGACGCGTTGAGTCGTGTACCTTGTTTTATGGTGACCGAAAGTATAGCTCATCGTTTGAAAGAAGCTCAGCTAACCGACGATTGGGTTAAGGCTGTTAAAAGTATTGTGGATGACAAGGAATATTATATTATTAGATTATTATATTCAGAATCAGATTTTGTTTAAGGATCCGGATAAGGAGCTTATCGTAGTACCAGCTCAGTTGGAAAATGAGATTATATCAATAGCACATAAGCAAGGACATTTTTCAGTTAAAAAGACACAAGATATCATTGAAATGTCGTATTATATTCCGAAGTTAAAAGACAACGTATGGCGCGTAATAAATAGTTGTGTCGAGTGTATCATTGTCAATGAAAAGACAGGAAGACGTGAGGGTTATTTGCAACCAATAGACAAGGGTGATAGGCCGTTACAAACGGATCACATTGATCACGTTGGACCAATGGAAATGACTAAAAAACAGTACAATTATATACTGGTTGTCGTTGATGGATTTTCTAAGTTTGTTTGGTTATATTCTACTCGTAGTAAAGGCGTTGAAGAGGTCATTAAGTGTTTGGAAATTCAGGGGACTAGTTTTGGTAATCCGAACAGAATAGTGACAGATTGAGGTGCAGCGTTTATGTCCAATTTGTTTCGTGAATACTGTGAGAGGCAGAAAATACAGCATTTAATGATTGCCACAGGCGTTCCACGTGGGAATGGTCAAGTCGAAAGGATGCACAAGATAGTGGTGCCTATGTTGTCGAAATTGGGTCAGGGTAATTCCGGTAGTTGGAAAAGCATCTAGGAAAAGTTCAGCAAATGATCAACAGTGTTGAACCGGGAAGCATCAAGGTAACACCTTTCAAGATATTGACTGGGCTAGACATGCGTATAGGAATGGATCCCAAAATAAAAGAAATATTGGAAGAATCACTGATCAAAGACTTGAACAAGGACCGCGAAAAAATTAGAAAGGAAGTAGTTGAAAACATCGCACGGTTACAGAAGGAAAACAAGAAGAATTTTTGACTTAACAAGGAAACTAGATAGACAGAATGAGGTTAATGAGCTAGTAGCTATCAAGCGTACTCAGTATGGTACTGGATTAAAGCTAAAAGGAAAGTATCTAGAGCCGTATAAGGTGGTTAGGGTAAAGACTCATGGAAGGTACGAAGTCGAGAAGATTGGGGATACTGAGGGTCCCTATAAGACCTCTACAGTTTCAGAATATATGAAACCTTGGCTAGACCCATCCGAGGCGAATGGTCCGTCAGGACAGCCGAATGTAGGAAACAGAGGAAAGAGAGAGACGCGAAGCGGCCGTGTTTTCGTCGTGTCGTCGGGATAGAGCAGTAATCGGCCCTGAGAGAGCCGATAGCAAGAGAGAGAGATCACTCAGTTGTCAGTTCAGCCACGCATCAGACGTACACGCATATAATTACTCACAAACATACTTAATGTAAAACTTGGAGCTGTTATAATTTTAAGTCCAACATACTTATCAAATAAATGTTACTCGTTGCCATCAAGCAACTTAAACTACTACATGTATTCCGATTATTAAAATTTCGCCTCAGCTAATTTTACCGCAGCTATTAAGTCATCATCATCTTCGTCCCGAAGTAGTTCCTGGAGTCGAGATCTTTTATCATCATCCTGATTATCTACTAAATCGAAAATGTTGTCATCATCCGGGAAAATGTATGATGGATTATCATTATTAGGCGTTGCATTCCTTGGGTCATCGTCGTCATCATCCCATTTAATGTCACTTAACCAGGTGAAGTTGCTCTCGAGATAGGTTAGGGTCTTAATCCCAAAAATCAAGGACAGGTCTACGGAGCTCGGCTGAGAGTCCAATTTATGGTTGATTCCGGTTGAGAATCGATAAAAATGATTTCGAGGTCATCCATCGTTGTTGAAAGATTACTAGTTTATGTACTAGCTGTAAGCTGTGAGTAGTTATTATATAGGCACTTTGCTATGGGACAGTGTTAGGTACACAAAGGAGGAATATAAATTATAGTGAAAGTAGAAAGGTTCAAGGGCATCGAAACCGTTTTTCAGGAAACACTTAAAAAATACCTCTAAACTATCACATTAGATTCATTGCAAAGGGATGACCTACCTGTTTGAGGGTTGTTTGAATCGCAACACGGGACCAATCGTAACGAGGGGGAACGTTGTGAGTTGCTGCGGACACCGCAACTCTACAGTTATACCCGATACTAAGTCAGTATGGCTTTCCTCCGGCAGACGCCGCTAATATTAAACGACACGACAAAGAGTGCGTGCGAGAGAGACAGAAAATCAGTCTGAGCGTGATGTCACGCGCTGCGTAGCCACTGCAAATTGATTTGTTCCTTTTGGCTACAAAAATTATCTGATCTGATCCAGATTCAGCAATCTGATAGATATGGTCGTTATCTATGATTCCCCGTTTTTAGTTTTCTCGAATCTGCAATATTGTGGATGCAACAGATTTTCGACCTTTGTGTGGGCGGAAGGGGGTGGGGCGAAATTTTGAGATACACGTTTTATAGTGAGATCTAAGAGAAGTGCGGATTACAAATTTGGTTACTCTAGCGTTAATAGTCTTTGAGATTTGTGAATATCCCCAGATTTGCATCCTTTGCGGGGGCGGAAGGGGGTGTGGCGAAATTTTGAAACAAACTCGTCTCGGTCCGATATATTAGGAGTGTGGATACCAAATTTGGTTGCTCTAGCTTTTATAGTCTCTGAGATCTAGGCGCTAATGTTTTACTCTAAGCAAAGCCGCCTATGCTACCTGTGTGTTAGAGAGAGACAGGGCGAGAAAAAATGAAATTGTTTTCTTGATGCTGGCTATAATAGTAATACGATCCAATTCAGATTCTGCAGTCTAAAAGATATGGTCATTCTCTACGATTCTGCGTTTTTTGTTTTCTCGTATCTTTAAAATTGTGGATGCCACAGATTTTCGCCCTTTGTGGGGGCGGAAGTGGGCGGGGCAAAGTTTTGAAATATTTTTGTAGCAGTGACATATCACAGAAGTCTGGATCCAAAACATCGTTGCTCTAGCTCTTATAGTCTTTGAGCATTAGGCGCTGAAGGGGACGGACAGACGGACAGACGGACGGACGGACAGACGGACAGACGGACAGACAGACATGGCTCAATCGACTCGGCTATTGATGCTGATCAAGAATATATATACTTTATGGGGTCGGAAACGATTCCTTCTGGACGTTACACACATCCACTTTTACCACAAATCTAATATACCCCAATACTCATTTTGAGTATCGGGTATAAAAACAGGTTCATTGACAGTAAGAGGGAGGAGAGAGAATATAAATGAGCGAAGGATTGGTTTGAGAGGATTTTACATGGTTGAGAAACAGGATTGAGATCGAAGTTAGTTCACATTATCACCGATAGGTGGCGCCACCAAGTAGTAAGGATAAGGGACGGCCGTATATTTACTCTAAGTAGCATTAATTAATTTTGATGTCTTCCTATTATAATTTTATTCTTTGTGTGCTCCTATATATATCTCCATTAATTTGTGTTCTCTTACCATTCAACCCTCTATACGGACATCTAGATACCCAGGTTTCCAACCTATGTTTTCAATAGGATGTACATTTCAGGAACTTCACACATTTGTTTTCCCAATTCAATGCTTATAAAATATCCTATAAGTATTCATTTAACTTGACCAGTTAATAACATAGCAGAAATTGTTTCCCAATTCAATGTTAATAAAATATCTTATAAATATATTTTTAAGTGTTTTCTGAAAAACGGTTTCGATGCCCTTAAACCTTTCTACTTTCTCTACAATTTATATTCCTCCTTTGTGTACCTAACACTGTCCCATAGCAAAGTGCCTATATAATATCTACTGAGTGCAATTGATGAATTGGAAAAGACGTTCCATCAGATACTGTCGAGCAATATTATTGAAGAGTTTTCACGAGGAATAGACCTGTCGCATTTGAACCGTGAGGTGAGGTCAATAATAGGGGGGTTGGTAGAAAATTATAAGCCCGTAAAACCAGAAAACAGCCCTGTTGAAATGAAGATAATATTGTCAGATGAAGTACACTGTCCCATAGCAAAGTGCCTATATAATAACTACTGAGCGCAATTGATGAATTGGAAAAGACGTTCCATCAGATACTGTCGAGCAATATTATTGAAGAGTGTTCACGAGGAATAGACCTGTCGCATTTGAACCGTGAGGTGAGGTCAATAATAGGGGGGTTGGTAGAAAATTATAAGCCCGTAAAACCAGAAAACAGCCCTGTTGAAATGAAGATAATATTGTCAGATGAAGTACCGGTCCGTCAAAGACCTAGACGCCTAGACAATGAAAAAGTCGATAAGCAGGTCAGGGATTGGTTAAAGGAAGGAATAATTCGCCATAGTGATCTGAATACTCGTCCCCTGTAGTGCTTGTCGCCAAGAGGGATGGCTCAAAAAGACTTTGTTGTGATTATAAAAAACTCAATGAAAAGATAATTCGTGACAATTTTCCAATGGCTTTAATCGACGATGTTTTACTCAAGCTTCAGGAAGGACGTGGACAGTATGAATTTAATTATGTACCATTTGGGATGACTAACTCCCCTCCAGTATTTATGAGGTACATATATGCGGTTTTCAGACCATTGATAGATGACGGTATTTTGATTGACGGTATTATTATTCCATCAAAGGATGTGCAAGAAGGACTTGAAAAATTACAGAAGGGGTTGAGTATCGCAGAGATTTCAGGATTGCGCATAAAATGGGAGAAATCCCAAGTGTTACAGCGCAATGTTAATTTTTTGGGTTACATAATAGAGAATTCAACGATACGACCATCTCAAGAGAAAACATCGGCAGTTGAAAATTTTCCAATTCCGAGAGACAGGAAACAAGTTCAACACTATTTGGGCCTAACTTCCTATTTCCGTAGATTTGCTAAGGATTTTGCTGTCGTGGCCAGACCACTGACAAACTTGATGAAAAAGGATGTTTCTTTCAAAATGGGTGTTCTCCTGTTCTCCTGTTTTAAGCCATATGAAGCCATACTTTTGCAAATGGACTCAGAGGATCAATGTTTCCACCCGGTAGAATATATGAGTCGTAAGACAACCCCAGCTTAAGAAAAGTATCCTTCATACGAGCTTGAAGTACTCGCTATAGTGCAGGCTCTAAAGAAGTGGACAGTGTATTTGCTTGGGAGAAAGATAAAAATTATTACTGACTGTAATGCTTTTGCGTTAACGATGAGGAAACAAGATGTTCCAGTTAAGGTATCTCATTGGGCCATATTTCTTCAGGACTTCGATTATGAAATTGAGCATCGTTCAGGGACCAAGATGAAACACGTCGATGCATTGAGTAGAGTGCATTGTTTGTTGTTGGAAGATTCACTGAGAAATTGAATAAAGCAGGCTCAACGTCAGGATATTTGGATATCAGCAATTTGTAAGGTGCTAAAGGCGGGTTCTTATGACGACTTTTATTTGAAGCATGACATTTTTCACAAGGATCCAGTTAAAGACTTTATCGTAATACCATCTGGGATGGAAAGCGAAATCATAATGATTGCTCATTGCCAGGGTCATTTTGGTGTCAAAAGAACTATCGATTTAGTGCAGCGCGAATACTTTATTCCAGATTTGTTAGGGAAAGTGGATAGGATTGTTAAGTCATGTGTGGAGTGCAATGTGAGCGACGCAAAATTTGGAAAGAAAGAAGGGTATTTGAATGTAATTGACAAATCTGATGATCCCTTGCAAACGTATCATATTGACCATATTGGACCGATGGAGTTGACTAAGAAACAGTATAACCACGTCCTAGTAGTTGTCGACGCTTTTTCTAAATTTGTCTCCAATAAAGAGTACAGGCGCTGATGATGTGGTTGATAGGTTGCAGAAACAGGGCGAAGTTTTTGGAAACCCGAAGCGTGTGATCACAGATAGAGGCACTGCATTTACTGCTAATGTTTTCGAGGAATATTGTAAGGAACAGGATATGCAACATTTGCTGATAGCGACAGGAGTGCCGCGTGGTAATGGACAGGTAGAACGAATTAATAAGGTCGTTACTACTATGTTAACAAAGCTTTGCGCAGAAGATCCGAAAGCCTGGTACAAGCATGTTGGTAGGGTACAATTGTTTATAAACTCCACTCATCCGAGAAGTACCAAGATATCGCCATTTAAGATTTTGACAGGCATAAAAATGAGGACAAAGTATGACAGTGACTTAGAAAAGCTTGTAGAGGAAGAGTATATTTTAGAGCTGCAGCAGGAGAAAGAAGAAATTCGCCAGATAGCCAAAGATAACATAGTGCAGATACAAAATGAAAATTGCAAGTCGTTCAACAAATCCCGGAAACCAGAAAAAGAGTACCAAGTTAATGATATGGTAGCTATTAAACGTACCCAATTTGGAGCCGGATTGAATCTAAAGGGAAGATTCTTGGGTTCTTATATTGTGACGCGTAAACTAAGACATGGACGGTACATTGTTGAGAAAGTGGGTAATGGTGAAGGGCCTTTGAAGAGTGGCAGAGTATATGAAGACGTGGTCTCAATCATTCGGGTCGAATGATGAGTCAGGACGGCCGAATGTAGGGTTGGCAGCCCTTTAATGAGCATCGATCTATCGCTAGGGATAGTCAAGGGTATGAGAGGAAGATATATCGATAGCTAAGTAAGAGTTCGACTGCTGAAGCGAGTAGACGTGCAGAGAAGAACGTGTTAAGAAAAAGAAACTTATTGTAACCATTTATTAAAATAAAGACAGTACAACGACGTGTGGCTTATATTTGATGGAGTTTCTGGAGCGGATTCTTACTCACTTGTAGGGAGCTCACCAAGGATCCCTACATGTATGTGTGTGCAATGTTTATTTTGCTTGTACTTGAGAATTACTACGTCTCTCAGATCGATCAACTTTCTTCTATTGTTCAAAGAATTAATAGCCGATGGTGTCGTATGCACATATCGAGAGTTTTCTGTAATCAGTATATATCAAATATACAAACTCATAATTTACAGACTTATTCAGACTGCAACATTGTTGTAGAGTCAACAAGTACCCAGCACATTCCAAGTGTGGTAGTCTTATATGTGTGAGAACAACAACTTTTAGGTTTACTGCTTAATGCCGACTGATTTCTGCTGCTGCGGCTTAAGTTACGTCTGTCTGCTGCGATTCTCTCTTTTCGACTCTTTCTTCTTCTCTTTCCGCTTTTGATCTGCTGCTGTTACTACTGCTGTTGCTCATCAGCTGTTCCTCTGCAGCTGTTATTACAGCTGTTGCTCATCCCCGAGGTCCCCTCAATAGTCCAGCTGGCCCTCTCCTTCTTACACTCGGTCATCCTATTAGTCATCAGTCCCTGATGACCATGCTTCCTCGTTTTCTGGAGAAAAGCTCCATAGTTACTTGTAGTCGTATTGCTTGGTCCTTCGACGTCTGCTGCTTTCCGAACATTATAGCGTCCGCCTCGTTACACGTTGGTTATTTCGTATGGTCCTAAGAATTCGCTGGCCATCTTTCTTCCGGTTACAAATTGTGGTCTACGTATGGCTACGAGATCTCCGACCTTGTATCCGTATTCGCATTTCCGCTTTTTATCGAATTGTTCCTTGTATCTGTCCTGAGCCTGCTGAATATTTTCTTTTGCCTCTTATCGCATCTTTTGTCTCTCGTCTTCAAAATTATACCATCTCTTTTTCTATTAGCTGAAGTATGTCGCTATCCGGTCCACAACGCATTTTTACCCCGATCATCAGCTCAAATGGACAACTCTTTGTAGACACATGAACAGTGCTGTTAATAGCCCGCTGAACTCGCGGTACGAACTTATACCATCTTCCGGATTCCTCCGATGACAATTTGGACATTTCCAGCATCATTATGCTCAGAATAGATCGGTTTACGTGTTCAATTTGTCCGATTACCCTTGGTATCCCTGTGGTGCTCCATACGTATTCGATGTTCTTTTGCATGACAAACTCATCAAAGCTTGAAGATCTAAATGCTGCGTGCCGGATTCCCAAATACATCAGACCACTCCTTTAACTTCTTGAGAACTTCGTCTGCTCCTGTTGTTTTTGTGGGATACATCCTTATGAACTTACTAAAGCTATCAACCATTGCGAAGCATCCATAGGCCCAAGGTGATCCAAATGTATGTAGTAGTTTAAGTTGCTTGATGGCAACGAGTAACATTTATTTGATAAGTATGTTGGACTTAAAATTATAACAGCTCCAAGTTTTACATTAAGTATGTTTGTGAGTAATTATATGCGTGTACGTCTGATGCGTGGCTGAACTGACAACTGAGTGATCTCTCTCTCTTGCTATCGGCTCTCTCAGGGCCGATTACTGCTCTATCCCGACGACACGACGAAAACACGACCGCTTCGTGTCTCTCTCTTTCCTCTGTTTCCTACATTCGGCTGTCCTGACGGACCATTCGCCTCGGATGGGTCTAGCCATGGTTTCATGTATTCTGAAACTGTAGAGGTCTTATAGGGACCCTCAGTATCCCTAACCACCTTATACGGCCCTAGATACTTTCCTTTTAGCTTTAATCCAGTACCATACTGAGTACGCTTGATAGCTACTAGCTCATTAACCTCATTCTGTCTATCTAGTTTCCTTTTTAAGTCAAAAATTCTTCTTGTTTTCCTTCTGTAACCGTGCGATGTTTTCAACTACTTCCTTTCTAATTTTTTCGCGGTCCTTGTTCAACTCTTTGATCAGTGATTCTTCCAATATTTCTTTTATTTTGGGATTCATTCCTATACGCATGTCTAGCCCAGTCAATATCTTGAAAGGTGTTACCTTGGTACTTCCCGGTTCAACACTGTTGATCATTTGCTGAACTTTTCCTAGATGCTTATACCAACTACCGGAATTACCCTGACACAATTTCGACAACATAGGCACCACTATCTTGTGCATCCTTTCGACTTGCCTATTCCCACGTGGAAGGCCTGTGGCAATCATTAAATGCTGTATTTTCTGCCTCTCACAGTATTCACGAAACAAATTGGACATAAACGCTGCACCTCTATCTGTCACTATTCTGTTCGGATTACCAAAACTAGTCCCCTGAATTTCCAAACACTTAATGACCTCTTCAACGCCTTTACTACGAGTAGAATATAACCAAACAAACTTAGAAAATCCATCAACGACAACCAGTATATAATTGTACTGTTTTTTAGTCATTTCCATTGGTCCAACGTGATCAATGTGATCCGTTTGTAACGGCCTATCACCCTTGTCTATTGGTTGCAAATAACCCTCACGTTTTCCTGTCTTTTAATTGACAATGATACACTCGACACAACTATTTATTACGCGCCATACTTTGTCTTTTAACTTCGGAATATAATACGACATTTCAATGATATCTTGTGTCTTTTTAACTGAAAAATGTCCTTGCTTATGTGCTATTGATATAATCTCATTTTCCAACTGAGCTGGTACTACGATAAGCTCCTTATCCGGATCCTTAAACAAAATCTGATTCTGAATATAATAATCTAATAATATAATATTCCTTGTCTTCCACAATACTTTTAACAGCCTTAACCCAATCGTCGGTTAGCTGAGCTTCTTTCAAACGATGAGCTATACTTTCGGTCACCATAAAACAAGGTACACGACTCAACGCGTCAACGTGCCTCATCTTCGTTCCTGAGCGATGTTCTATAACATAATTAAAATCTTGTAGGTACATGGCCCAACGTGCTACTCTCAAAGGAACGTCTTTCTTTTTGATCGTCATTGTAAATGCATTACAATCTGTGACAATTTTGAACTTTATACCCAAAACGTATACACGCCATTGAACCTTATACCCAATATATTTATACGTAATACAAGTTAACGTACCCAATTCTATTGAGCTCTTATACGAGTTGTAAACAATCTTTGGCTTTCCAAAACGAAAACAATTTCAATCTTGGGCCTAATTTCTAAGATGAACAATCTCAAGGGCTCCCGCCGCAATCCCAATCTTTGACACTCGCCTAAATGGAAAACCAATGTTTGCCCACACCCGGCTTCTCATAAACAATCTCACTCCCGGCTTTCTGCAGATCCTGCACTTTAGGCCGTTTACAGTTCTTTCTTTGGGTGACGAAATCCAATACTCGGGATGGCGAAATCAATTGAAATGTTTATAGAAAAACGATTCCCGAAAGGGATCAACGATGCAAAGATCAGAAAGTTCAAGTCAGTCTTGATCCAGCAGCGACACCGCAAAGTCTAGATAAAAACGAGGGGGAACGTTGTGAGTTGCTGCGGACACCGCAACTCTAAGGTTATACCCGATACTAAGTCAGTATGGCTCTCCTCCGGCAGACGCCGCTAATATTTAACGACACGACAAAGAGTGCGTGCGAGAGAGACAGAAAATCAGTCTGAGCGTGACGTCGGGCGCTGCGTAGCCACTGCAAATTGATTTGTTCCTTTTGGCTAAAAAAATGGTCTGATCTGATCCAGATTCAGCAATCTAATAGATATGGTCATTATCTATGATTCTGCGTTTTTAGTTTTCTCAAATCTGCAATATTGTGGATGCAACAGATTTTCGTCCTTTGTGGGGGCGGATGGGGGTGGGGCGAAATTCTGAGATATACGTTTTATAGTGACATCTTAAAGGAGTGTGTGCACCAAATTTGGTTACTCTAGCCTTAATAGTCTCTGAGATTTGTGGTTGCCTCAGATTTTCGTCCTTTGCGGGGGCGGAAGGGGGTGTGGCGAAATTTGGACAGGAAACGGTCAAGGTCCGATATCACAGGAGTGTGGATACCAAATTTGGTTGCTCTGGCTTTTATAGGTTCTGAGATCCTTGAACTCATATTTTGCAATTGGCAAAACCGACCATGAAACCTATGTGTTAGAGTGAGACAGAGCGAGAAAGAGTGAAATTGTTTTCGTGATTCTGGCTGTAATAATTATACGATCTGGTTCAGATTTTGCACTCTAGAAGATATAGTCATCTTCTACGATTCTGCGTTTTTAGTTTTCTCGTATCGTCGAAATTGTGGATGCCACAGATTTTCGCCCTTTGTGGGGGCGGAAGTGGGCGGGGCAAAGTTTTGAAATATTTTTGGAGCAGTGACATATCACAGAAGTCTGGATCCAAAACATCGTTGCTCTAGCTCTTATAGTCTTTGAGCATTAGGCGCTGAAGGGGACGGACAGACGGACAGACGGACGGACGGACAGACAGACAGGGCTCAATCGACTCGGCTATTGATGC
Source organism: Drosophila persimilis (assembly GCF_003286085.1). NCBI lineage: Eukaryota > Metazoa > Arthropoda > Insecta > Diptera > Drosophilidae > Drosophila > Drosophila persimilis. Next base: position 109,219 of record NW_020825448.1, on the reverse strand, counting down.
TGATCAAGAATATATATACTTTATAGGGTCGGAAACGATTCCTTCTGGACGTTACACACATCCACTTTTACCACAAATCTAATATACCCCAATACTCATTTTGAGTATCGGGTATAATTAAGATCGCGCAATCCCTTTGCCCGGAATTCCTTTGTGACCCTCTACTTAAATCTATATCAGTGAAGTTCGAAGTAAAATAAAAACTTTTTAAAAACACAATCCGCTACCGCAGTTATTTAATTGGCGCCCAACGTGGGGCGACGTTGTATCAAAAGCACCGAATAATAAAAGTGTTGCGTCGTGCCGAAACCCGAAGGACAATTAATTAATGGAATAAATCCTTCAAATTTAAAAACGCGGAGTGACTGTGAGATATAAGATAAAAAAAAGTGAGATAAAAAGGAAACAAACCGGAGCTTAGGGTGTGCAAAAATAAATACAATACAAAATACAAATAAATACAAAAGCTAATCAAGACAATTCCAAAATACAAAAAACCCGAAAAAAACTAAAGTTTTTAAACAAAACCAACCAAAACAAAACACAAAGAAAGTGAAACTATCAGCGAAACCAAAGAAGGAAGACCCCCAGAAGACCCAGTTAAACAACGAAATTTAAGAAGGAAGACCCGTTCGAAGACCTGTCAGCCAAATCAAGAAGGAAGACCCGTTCGAAGATCTGTCAGCCAAACTAAGAAGGACGACCCCTACCGGATAGTTCGTGATCAAAAGTTGTATTAATAAATATATAAGTTCAATTAGGTTATATTAGATTATAAAAACAAACATATAAGAAAAATTTAAGGTGGATCAACTAACTTTAGATTTTGAAAAACTAAAAATGATTAACTCACAAACAAGGACCGATCTCACTGCAGATCTGGTCAAACAATTGATAGCACTTCAAATTTCACAAGTACAAGAGCAAATTGTAAATTTAAAACAACAAATAGAAACTAAATCCGATCAGGTATCAGATTATCAGGCAGGAACAATAGACGAGACAATAAAAGATGACACCACATTAAAGGTAATAGAATCCCTACCAATTTTCAATGGTGGATTAAACCAATACGTAGGATGGAGGGAAGCTGCAGAAACTGCAGAGAAGTTATATAAGAAAGGAAGTAAGCAATATTATATTGCATTAACAATTTTGAGAAACAAAATAACAGGACCAGCACATGACGCACTGACCAACCACGGGACAGTTTTAAATTTTGATGCCATACTTTCACGACTTGACTTTGTTTACAGTGACAAGAGACCAATTTACATAATAGAACAGGAGTTAAGCGTTCTCCGACAAGGGAACCTTTCAATTATAGATTTCTATAACGAGGTTAACAAGAAAATGACCTTGCTAATAAATAAGACAATAATGACTCACGGAAAGGACAGTGAAATCACCAAAGAATCAAATAAAAAAATTAGAGACAATGCCTTACGCATTTTTGTCACTGGCCTAAACGGCGGCATTGCAGAAATCCTATTTTCATTGAATCCCCCAGATTTACCGAATGCCTTGGCAAAGGTACAGGAATTGCAATCTAATAACATTCGGGCCCAATTTGCCTACCAATGCAGCGGCCCCAGAAATTCAGGGAATAATAATTACAATACCTTAAGATTCAACCAACGACAACCTAGGACTAATAGTTCACCATTCGACCAAAAAAGGGATTTTCAGAGGAATAACATGTCATGGGGACAACCCTATTTCTTGGGTAGTAGACAACAAAATCAGGCCCCGGAACCAATGGATGGACCAATCCAGAACCGACAGAACAGCAATGAATTCAGGGGAAATAATAATAATAGAAATTATCGGGAGAATACTAACGGTTATTATAGGAGAAATAATAACAATTATAACCAAGCTCAGCATTTTAGGGCAAACGTAGTACCGAATAAACAGTCTAACGAAAATCAAGCGCAGAAACGAAAACCAAATGAAACGTCGGAACAACCGGCTAATAAAGCAATGCGAATAAATAACATTGAGGAGGATCATTTTTTAGATCAGCCCCCGAAGTAGGTCTGCCCTACTTAAAAAGAGTAGATAAAAAAATAAACAGAGAATTAAAAGTTTTGATAGATACGGGAGCAACTTCCTGTTATATAAAAAAGGGAATTTACGAAAATAAAAAAGAATTATCAATTTATAAGAAAGTTGCTACAGTGAATGGGTTTTCAATAATTAAATATTTCCATAATATAACTATTTTCAACACAAAACAAGTGTTTTACGAAATAGATGGAATGGAGGCAGATTTACTAATAGGATTTAACCTATTAAAGAAAATCGGAGCTGTTATTGATACAGGAAAGGGGACTTTAAGTTATAAAGACAATGAAGAGAAACTAATATATGACGAGGTCCTTTCTTTAAACAAATTAACCTTTATAGAAGGAAAAACCATCCTTCCGTTGAAGGAATATATAATAAATAAATATTTTGAAGAAGAAAAAGAAATGAAAAGTGATTCAGTAAAGGTAGAAGGAAGTTTATATAGCTTGGGATCAAAAAATCCTGAGCACGCCGACGAAGAATTATCCGTCAATAGTTTGGGATTCAAATATCCTGAACCCGCCGTCGTTGAATTATCCGACATCCAAAGTTTTAATAGTTTGGGATTAAAATATCCTGAGCACGCCGTCGTTGAATTATCCGACACTAAAAGTTCGAATAGTTTGGGATTAAAGAATCCTGAACACGCCGTCGTTGAATTATCCGACAATGAACAATTTAAAAGTTGGGGATGCAAAAATCCTGAACGCGCCGTCGTAGAAATATCCGACATTCAAAATTATGCAAATTCTGTCTGTCTATCTATCATCGAAGAAGACCATTGTTAATGTGTATGTGTGTGTGTGTAGGAAGCTGGGTTGCATACGGTACATAAACCGTCTACAGTTTTGGTCGTCGCAACTAGAACTTGAACCAGTTGGACTGCGGAGAGGGTATCCTACGGTGCGCAAGTGAGGATCTGAAGACACAGCGACAGCCTCTGTTGATTGCGATGGAAGATGAGTGACAGGCAGCTATGGTACTGTTTCTGATACTGACTTTATTGAACAAATGCATCTCCTTATATAGCTAACAGTGGAATTCTTATTCTATGGGAAGGACCGCACAGGCTCCTTGTGAGTGTATTTTTAGATTGGGTATACTTACTCTGTGCGGGGGTTATATTTCAGTGTATTTACTTAGGTACTTGGCAAATGACATGAAATGACATGAACAATTTTATTTATGAGTAGTTGTGTATGAGATTGAACTGTATATTCCTAATATTCATTAAATACATGTCTGTGTCTGAACATTCTCCCGGCCGTTGAACTGGTGTTCAACCATCGCTCAAGTCGACCGCAAACCGCCGTGCAGGGGGTATAGGGGGTGATGACATGGCTGGATCGGGATTTGATGGCCTTGGTTTCCATAGTTGATATTTCTCCCTGAAAATGAAGGCAATGATCAATAAAATTTATATTGCTAGGGTTGCGTAAGCAGCGAGTTGATGGTGCTGCACGGTGGTGAGATGGTGTGGCAGCTCCTGATGATTGATGGTTGATAGTTGCTGGCGTAGATCATCAAGTTCTTGAAGAATGTCTGATGTCTGGTTCTTCAGTTGCCACATTGGTGGCGAGGGTGATGTCTCCGGTGGGCTCACGTCATCAAACCGAGTGTAAGTCGATTTTACTTCGCTGATTGTGGTGCTGAAGGTGCTGATGCTTACTTCAGTATGGCAAGCAGTGCAACCAGGGGACATGGAGAGTAGACCAGTTCCTTCCAGTGTTATGGTTGACGGAACTCCGTTGCATACTGCTTGAAGTTTGGTTGTAGAATGCGTTGCGAAGATCCAATTATTTGGATGCTGAGTTTTTAGCCACACCGTGTCAGCCTTTGTGTGTGTTACCTGACACAGTGTTTCTGTTTTATTGTTAAACAGTTGAAACTCACAGCGATTGTCCACATTGAAGATCGTCTGATGGTCAAAGCAGATGAACTCCTCGTTGTGTACTTTAAGACAACGTCGGAATTCCTCTTGGGTAGTGCCCATGAACTGGTCTCGGTGGATGTTCACCGTTATTATGGTGGTTCTGAGGTCAAATAGACTCCAGCTTGTTGAATCCCAAAACGGAATTGGGATGATGCTGAAAACTTCGAACTGAGCTGTTGAAACCAGCGGTAGCGTCAGTTTGAAGATGACGTGTTTTGCAGTCGGGGTTCCTTCGGCTCGCATGATTCTGTATAGCTGAATCACCTCCTTCGTTGTGACCAGCAGCATTTGATCTTGTGGCAAATGATCCCGTATCTGGTCTAGTTGGTCTATTAGTGGCTCGGGAGACACCAGCGTGGAGCTTATTCTCCGATGATGAATACCGATTAGGACATCAGATATGTCGGACTGCATTCGTTGGAGAGTTGTTGTGAGCAGGGTTAATTGTGCTATTAGTCCTAAGTACGTTTGAGTCAGATGATCGCTGTGATATGACCCTCTTTCTCGGTTGATAGTAGCCATATGCTGTTCCAAAATTTTTAGGCGATTATCAGTTGTTACCTTGTCTTTTCTGACTACGTTTATTGTCGCGTCGACAATTGATGTTTGGTTTTGAAGCAGATGTAGTAGAAAGTCTTCATTGGTTTTCACTTTCTCAATTACTTGAGTCATCTCTTCTGCGTATTTTGCGTCAAGAACACCAAAAAGGCTGCTTGCTACGTTTCCTATGATGTCCAGCGGCGATCTGCGTTTTCGAGAGGTTTTCATTAAAACGCTTCCTGCTTGTAGCTCGTTACGCACATGTTGAAAGTGTTGAACTATGGAGTTACATGCCGGAACATTTTTTAATTCCGGGCACATGTATCGTAACTCTGAAATTTCAGCAGACATTAGTTGCATATCCTTCCAATATGGGTCCAAGTCATAGTATACGATCATGGTCCACTCAGACGTTGCTATTCTTGATGTTCCAAGTTTCTCATAGAATATTCCAGGCTTGTTTTCGAATTGTGTCACATTTATTGACTGTGACAATGCTAATGGAAGCATGAGCAACAGCACCACTAATGTTGACGTTAATGTAGGTGAAATTTTTGTTGTTCGCTGTGTGGGTGGCTCATCAATCTCCGTGGTGTCACTGATCATGTTGTGGGAACGTTTGACTGCCACATCTTCTGGAAAGAGCGGCGCTAGACGAGTGATCGGGCGCTTGTATACGCCAGATGCTGTCTTAACGTCAACCACTCGTACGTGGTTGTCCTGTCCAGGATATCTCTTAATGATGCGACCCATTGGCCACTTCATTACAGGAAGGTTGTCTTCCTTAACCAAAACTAATAATCCTTCAGGTACGTTTGGTGAAGCGGTCTTCCATTTATGCCGAGCTTGCAATTCTTGGAGGTATTCTGTAGACCATTGTTTCCAGAATGAATGCTTTAGGCGCGATACCAATTCCCAGCGCTTGACCAATGTTCTTCCTTGATGATCAGTATTGACGTCAGGAGGCGTTGTTAATGGTTCACCAATCAGGAAGTGTCCTGTGGTGAGCGCTGTTGTATCAGTGGGATCATTTGACATTGGAGTGATGGGTCGAGAATTGAGAATTGCTTCAATTTCGATTATCACTGTGTTTAGTTCTTCAAATGTCAATGAGGCTGTGTTGGTGGTTGTTATCAACAGCTTTTTTGCTGATTTTACCGCCGCTTCCCAGAGACCGCCAAACGATGGAGCCCTGGGAGGAATGAATTTAAAATCCACTTGCTTTTTGTTGCAATGATTCGTGATCAGAGCACTTGCCTTTGAGCTGAATATAGAGTCTTCTAATTCTTTAAGCTGATTGTTTGCACCCACAAAGTTCGTTGCATTGTCGCAATGAATAGTTTGGCACTTCCCACGTCTGCTTAAGAATCGACGCAGGGCGGCCAAGAATGCATCTGTGGTCAGGTCGCTTACCAGCTCCAGGTGTACTGCCTTTGTGGAAAAGCAGCAGAACACGGCGATGTACGCCTTATCTGGTCTTTTGCCTCGGATCTTATGGTGGATCGAGATTGGTCCACAGTAGTCGACGCCTGCATTAAGAAACGGGCGTGCTTGTGTGACTCGTTGTGCTGGGAGATTGCCCATGATTTGGTGCATCAGCTTTGGCCTAGCTTTGGTGCATCTAACACAGCTGTGGATGATGCTTCTAGCCATTGTCTTGTCATTGATAATCCAATATTGTTGTCTTGCGATTGCCCTTAATGCTTGAGCACCACAATGCATGTTCTCCTCATGTAGCTCCCGCAAAATCATTTTGACGATTGGGTCATTGTAAGGCAGCAAGACTGGGTGTTTTGCGTTGTATGGAAGTAGAGCTTCTTCAAGTCTACCACCAACTCGGATGAGCTCATCGTCTCCTAGGAAGGGAGATAACGATATGATCGAGCTCTTTTTATCCACAGTCTTATATCGTTGGAACTGTTTTAGCTCTGCTGTAAACTCGACTTGTTGTATGGTTCGCAGGATTATAGTGCGGGCGTGAGTCAGTTCTTCTGCGCAGAGCGTCGTGGTGTTCGCTCTGTTGGTTTTGTAGCAGAAGCGTAACATATATGCCACAATGCAGCTTGTGAAACGAGTTGCTATGTCTGCAAGTATATAATTCATCCCCAAGTGCGCTGGGTGTGATTGGCAAGCTTACATGTTTAGCCTTTCTCTCAAGATTGCTGGGTTCTATGTTGGGTGCCTTCGTCCAGTTGTCTCGAGATCCGTGCAGGAATAATGGTCCATATAACCACAGATTGTGATCTGCCAGTCTGCTTGCTGCGATTCCTCTCGACAGGACATCGGCTGCGTTGTTGGCCGATGACACGTGACGCCATTGTGACTGGTTTGTTAATGCCTGGATTTTGGCTATTCGATTTGCCACAAAGGTATGGTATGTTGATGACGATGCGTTTATCCAGGATAACACAACGGTAGAATCACTCCAAAACCATCCTGAAACCGTGTTAATGTCCATGTGCAGATCCTGTCGGACTCGGTTTGTGAGCTCGGCACCGAGGACTGCAGCACAAAGTTCTAACCGTGGTAGCGATTGTTTGGCTGTCGGCGCCACACGTGATTTCGAACAGAGCAGTCTTACTGACACTTGGTTGTTTTTGTATGTAGCGCGTACATATACAGCTGCGCCATATGCTCATTCTGATGCATCTACAAACGTATGGAGTTCTTGGGTAACTGAGATTTTACCATCGTAGATATGCCGGGGAATTTGCATTTTGTTCAATGTTTGTAAGTCGTCCCGGTATTCTTTCCATTCGATTTGGTGTTGTAATGGTAATTCGTCATCCCAATCCAGTTTGAGCTCCCAAAGTTGTTGCATGAAGATTTTTGCCTTTACTACCACCGGTGCAAAGAGTCCTAGTGGGTCAAAGATTTGGGCCAGTTCGGAACATACCACCCGTTTGGTGATGCGTGTAGCCTGGCTTTTATGTGTTCGTCCACACAATGTATCCTTCTTCGGCATCCAGATGAGACCCAGAGTTTTCACGCTGTAGTGCTCTAGTGTCTCTCCTAGTTTTACATCGGTTACAATATCCTCTTTGGGGATTCCTTGGAGAAGTTGCTCATTGTTGGAGCACCACTTGCGCAATTTGAAACCGGACGGTAGCAATATCTTATTTAGTTCTTGTCGAACATGAATTGCTTCTGGAATCGTGTTTGCTCCAGTTAGACAGTCGTCAACATAGAAATCTGTTTTTAATGTTGTTGATCCTACTGGTAGTCTGTCTTTGTATTGTATTGCCAAATGTTCCAGACATTTCGTTGCTAGGAACGGAGCAGCTGTTGTTCCATATGTTACTGTTTTCAGGCGATAGTACCTGATCTCTTCGGATGGATTGTTTCTCCAGACTATCATCTGATGGAATTGATCCTCCGGATTCATCCACACTTGCCGGTACATCTTTTCTATGTCCGCTGTGAATACGTACTTATGAATTCGAAATCGTAGCAGAATGGACATAAGTTCGCTCTGAACGGTGGGTCCAGCCTGCAGAATGTCGTTCAAGGATTTCCCGCTTGTTGACTTGCGTGATGCATCGAATACTACCCGAAGCTTTGTGGTGGTGCTCTCAGGTTTGAGTACACAATGATGTGGAATGAAGTAGTGCCTTTTGGGAACTTTTGATGCTGGGACAATCTTCATATGTCCTAGTCGTTCATACTCTTCCATGAAGTCCACATAAGTCTTCCAAGTTTCTGTTGAGCTTCGCCGCTCCAGTGCTAGGAATCTTTTTGTTGCGGTTTCCAAAGACTCCCCCAGGGCTGAAGGGTGTTCGGAAAATGGGAGCTTTACAATAAAACGGCCGTCTGAAGCTGTCTGAAGATTTTCTATAAAATGAGCTTCACACCGTGCTTCCACTGGAGTGCGTGGTTTGTCTTCCGTCTCTAGATTGTCCAGAGTCCAGAATCTTTCCATGAGCTCGTTTACTCCCGTGGCACAAATGGGTGAGGAATTGTGGGCAGATTTGACTTTTCCTGCCACAATCCATCCCAGTTTCGTGTTTTGTAGCAACGGGCCTCCTGTCCTTAGCTGCTGTTGATCTGGTAGCAGCAGCGAGTAGTAATGCTCGGCTCCGATTAGCATGTCGATTTTGACTGGCTTATGGAAGTTTGGATCTGCCAGTGAGATCTTGCTTGGTATGTTTAAGCTATCTGAATCGAGTGCCTGAGCTGGTTGATCAGCTATTATCTGTGGTAATACGAAAGCTTCAATTCTTTGCGTAAAACCATTGTGAAGGGATTTCATGAGCACATTTACTCGTGCTCTGCTGGTCTTTGATTGACCTCCAATTCCTTCGATCCGTAATGTTGTGTCTTTTAGTTTGAGTGACAACATTGATGCCATTCGTTCAGAGATCAAGTTTATCTGTGATCCTGAATCTAGCAGTGCTCTGAAATTAGCAACCTGCCCGTTGTTGGCTTCTACTGCCACCTTTGCTGTGGCCAAAAGATTGTAACTATTGTTACTTGCTGCACCAACCGTCGGGCCTCTTGATTCTGTAGCTGCGCCTGATGCTGTTTCCAAATGTAGCATCGTGTTGTGCTTCCTGTCACACTTGAAGCAGTTTCGACCAGGGCATGCGTTTGTTTTGTGATTTGTTCTAAAACAATTAACGCACATTTTTTGTTTTTGTACCCAATTTAGTCGTTCTGATGGAGATTTGGAGCGAAATTCTTCGCATCCGTAGAGCCAATGGCTTGCTTTTTTGCAGAATGTGCATAAGGGTGCTCGCGTTCTCCCTGTGTTTGCTGATGCACATGTCGTGGCTTTTGGCTCTTTCCTTGATGCTGGTGGCTTCTTACTGGTTCCTAGAACCCGAATTCTTTGCTCCAAGAACTGAAGCATCGTATCCAGCGCCTGAATGTTCTTTGAGCTTCCCAATGATTGCTCATACAAGGCCTTATTTGTTACATCCAGTTTGTTTCTGATAATGGCAATCAATATCGGATCCCATGTAGATATATTGATGCCCAATCCCTTTAGTGATGCAAGGGATTCTATGGTTGTTATATACAATTCTTTTAATGACTTTGGATCGTCATTAATTGTTTGGTGTTTGAGGAAGCGGTTCAGTACCGTGTTCGAAACATCTCTGGGATTGTTGTATGCGTCAACTAGTATTTCCCAAGCGGCTTCATAATTTTCTTCCTTTAGATCGATATGTCGAATCAATCTTTCTGCCTCGCCGGTAACGGTGGTTTTAAGATACCACATCTTTTTCACCGTAGGCATGTTGGTCTCATGCACCATGTATGAGGACAGATCGAAGAACTGGGTACATTTTAATAGATCCTCATCAAACTTTGGGATGCTGATGCGTGGAAGATGCACGTTATCCGTGTTTGGTGTGGCTGATTTTGCCAATGCTCTTTGGACCTTACTTTCCAGTGTTAGGTAGGATTCCATGTCATACCCTTTTTCCACTGGGTCCTCATATTCCTCATGAATTGTGAAGAGGACTTCCTGTGCTTGAGTCCATAGTGATTTTATCAAATCATTTGATGTGCGTCCATCCGCCTCTGAAAGTTGTTCCAGATTGCGTTTAACGGACTCTACTATGGCCTTTTGTCGGCGACATAGTGAAAGCAGTTTGCTGTAATCCTTTGAGGGCTGCTGGATGAGACCGCTTTCTCTGGGATCTACTGGAGGATTCTCATGCTTTTCTTTAAAGACGATTTGACGTTCCCCACGAGCACTAGTAGTCTGTGATAGCTTATCCAGGCATTCGGTAAAGATCGTAATGTGTTGCTTACAGGTTGTACGTAAGTCTTCACGGAATTTTACGTATTCATCTGTTTTGTCTGTATCGCGAAGTTTGGAGTCGTTTTTGTTGAAGCGATTCCACGCATTTTCGAGTGCTGATATTTTGGCTTGAAAATAAGAGGCCGTTTGCTTTCGTTCTTGGGAATCTTTTTTAAAGTTCCGAATGCACCTCGATATTTCCTCACCAATCTCTTGTTGCACATCCATTGCCATTGTAGCGGCAGCTTCTGACTCCATATGTGTATTACTTGTACTTATTACTTTTTGACCCGTTGGGAGTGTTTTATTTGCTTTGCAGCTGGATACGCTCCGAATCGCAATCTATGGAACGCACGAAAAAACAAAAATTGATTGCCTCGGTGGTAATCGAATTCTATAGCTGTTTTTCTGTTGGCTGATAACCTGAATATGTCAGATTTGCCAAAGTGATACTTATTGGTAGGAGATGCTACCGTAAGTGTATGGCCTGATGCCAAATTTTTATTGAAGATGTCCTGTTGACTGCTTCAATCTGATGTCCAGATCGAATCCTTTCACTGTAGCTTGTTATACAGTTTGAAAGGATGACCAAGGTCGGGGGTCACCAAATGTTAATGTGTATGTGTGTGTGTGTGTGTAGGAAGCTGGGTTGCATACGGTACATAAACCATCTACAGTTTGGTCGTCGCAACTAGAACTTGAACCAGTTGGACTGCGGAGAGGGTATCCTACGGTGCGCAAGTGAGGATCTGAAGACACAGCGACAGCCTCTGTTGATTGCGATGGAAGATGAGTGACAGGCAGCTATGGTACTGTTTCTGATACTGACTTTATTGAACAAATGCATCTCCTTATATAGCTAACAGTGGAATTCTTATTCTATGGGAAGGACCGCACAGGCTCCTTGTGAGTGTATTTTTAGATTGGGTATACTTACTCTGTGCGGGGGTTATATTTCAGTGTATTTACTTAGGTACTTGGCAGCAATAAAGTAGATAGTTTATTGCTTGATCCCTTTTGGTGGGTTCGAGTTTACAAGTGCTATTGTCTATTCTTAGTTGCTAATGTATTTTTCGTGTCGTCATATTCAGTTTCATGAAATGACATGAACAATTTTATTTATGAGTATTTGTGTATGAGATTGAACTGTATATTCCTAATATTCATTAAATACATGTCTGTGTCTAAACAACCATGCCAATATAAATTTACAGTTACCGTTCAGAACGGATATAAAAGGAGAGATTAACACTAAGCATGATAGACCGGTATATGGCAAGCAGTATCCATACGCTTATTCGGTTAACGATTTCGTTAATAACGAAATAAGTAAAATGTTAGATGAAGGTATAATCAGACCTAGTAAAAGCCCATATAATTCACCGGTAATAGTAGTACCAAAGAAGGGAGTAAATGAGGACGGAACTCCTAAGCATAGATTAGTAATAGACTTTAAGAAACTTAATGAAACCATACCGGATAGATACCCTATGCAAGATCCTTCAGTAATCCTTGCCAATTTAGGTAAGGCAAAGTATTTCTCGGCCATTGATTTAGAGTCAGGTTTCTATCAGATTTTAATGAGGGAATCAGATATTGAAAAAACATCTTTTTCCATAAATAACGGCAAATATGAATTTCTAAAAATGCCTATGGGATTGACGAACGCTCCCAGAATTTTCCAAAGGGCAATGGACGATATACTTAGAAAACAAGTTGGGAAAACTTGTCACGTCTATATGGACGATATAATAATATTTTCAAAAACTATAGAACAACATTATAAAGATCTAATTCATATAATACAGATATTGCAAAACGCTAACATGAAAATTTCCCTAGAAAAGTCTAAATTCTTTCAATTGGAAACCAAATTTCTGGGATACATTGTTTCCCAAAATATCATTAAAACAGATCCAGACAAAATCTCCACAATACAAAACTATCCAATTCCTAAAAATATCAGAGAGCTACGTAGCTTCTTAGGACTAACAGGGTATTACAGAAAATTTGTCCGAAATTATGCCACAATTGCCAAACCATTAACAAAATATCTGAGTGGAGTAAATGGGAAAGTTTCACGAAGGGCATGCAAGAAAACATTAATACAGCTGGATGAACCAGCAATTGGAGCATTTAATAATTTAAAGGACTGTTTAATAGCACATATTGAATTAGTACAACCAGATTACAATAAAAAATTCACATTAACCACAGATGCATCGGACATAGCAATAGGTGCGGTTTTGTCGCAAGATGGGAATCCCATAACATTTATTTCTAAAACTTTAAGTAAAACCGAGCAATTATATGCTACTAATAAAAAGGAATTATTAGCTATTGTATGGGCATTAAAAAATTTGCGAAATTATTTATACAGACAGATAGTGATGTCGACCAGACAGAATCAGAATCAGACATAAATACTCAGCATTCAGCAGAGAGTAGTTTTGAAAACGTCATTCAAGAGACTAGCAAGCCTCTAAACCAATTTAAACAGCAGCTACTATTAGCGCAAGGGAGATTCACAGTTCATGAGTTAGTAAAAGTTTATGAAAATAACCGACATATTATTGAATTTGATACGGTTGACATCTGCTAATCATTTTAAAAGAATTTATTCAGCCTCACTTAACCACAGGAATACACTGCACTTTAGAAGATTTATACCTTATCCAAAATAAGCTAAAGGAAAATTTCATAAATAAATTTCTCTTCACGAGAAAGTTCCTCCAAGATGTAGTAAATTCAGAAGATAAAGCTATAATTATAGAAGAAACACATTGCAGAGCCCATAGAGGACTAGACGAAAATTACAAACAAATAACTAAGCTGTATTATTGGCCAAACCTGCACAAAAAATTAAAAGAATATATAAAAAATTGTGAGATCTGTAACAAAAACAAATATCACAGACACCCTGTAAAAATTCCAATTGGGGAAGCTCCCATTCCAGCAAAAGAAGGAGATCAATTACACTTAGACATATACTATGCCCAAAACCTAACATTCATAACTTGTATAGATTCTTATTCCAAATACTTGGTGGTCAAGGAAATTCAAAGTAAATTAAACATTGAAAATAAGGTCATGGAAATTTTGCAACACTTTCCGTTAGCAACATCATTAATGACTGACAACGAACCAAGCTTTACTTCAGCACAATTTAGATCATTCATACAAAGAAGTAACTTAACTATTTATTATGCTGATCCCAGACACAGCACCTCAAATGGTCAGGTAGAAAAGGTACATTCCACACTAACAGAAATAGCGCGGTGCATCAAGGATGATCTAAATCTAACAGATTATTCAGAAATAATAATAAGGGCGGCACTGAAATATAACCTGACGATACATTCAACGACCAATCAAATGCCATATGACATATTGTATAACAAAATAGAACACAAACATAATCCAATATTACTTAAGGAAGCTCAGACCAAAATGCTTAAGCTACATAACAAAGATAGAAGAGAAAAAGATTATAAAATAGGAGAAGTAGTTTATGAAAAGAAATTCGGGGAAAGAAATAAACTTCAATCCCGATACAAAAAGCAGGTAGTTAAGGAAAATCGACCGAATAAAATTATAATCAACAATAGAAACAGAATTATACATAAAGATAACATCAAATATTAAATATTTTTTCCAGAAAATGTATGCTGACTTTTGTTATATTGACGACTTTTTGAAAATACAAAATGTTGGATATAATTGTACCGTTTTAGTTTACCGTTCTATATATAAGCTATATATAAAACGGAGCTGATACAAGAGACACGTAGTGGTTCGGTTAAACGTTTATTTTAGAGTGAGTAAAGTGGTATATACATTATGAGCACGATACAATACAGTGTTGCCAGATAATTGTTGCTTATTCAAACAATAGTATCGATTACATTTTTAACACTTCTTCTTAAGCTACATACTTATTATCATTTTAAACTAACTACCGCATGTTTAACTTTGTCATTCCAAGTAATTTAACAAAGTCGTCGTGTTTTTTCTTGCTTAAACATTTTGTTAGTAGATCTTCAACATTGCCGTTTGTCGATACGTATTCTAGTATAATTTCATTACATTCTACTTTTTCGCGAACAAAATGATACTTAATATCAATGTGCTTCGTGCGTTTGTGATGTACCGGATTTTGAGCAATATGTTGCGAACTGATGTTGTCGCCATAGATGGTTAAAGGCTCTGTAACAGTTGACCAACCAATCTCGTCGAGAAGTCTTCGTAAATAAATAGCCTCTTTAGCAGCCATAGATAGTGCTATGTATTCAGCTTCAGTGCTGCTCAACGCGACAACACTTTGCTTAGTTGAAGTCCAAGAAAAAGCACTGCCTGCTAGGAAGAATGCGTATCCACTATAAGATCTTCTATCGAGCCTGTCATTGGCCCAGTCAGCATCAGCGAAACCTCTTACTGGTTCACCACACTTGCGGTATGAGATGTCCAAATTCTTCGTACCAGCCAGATACCTTAGAATGTGTTTTGCAGCCGTCTCGTGTTCTGCATGGGGATCAGTATTTCGTTGCGACAGTTTGCTTACTGCGTGCAAAATGTCCGGTCGGCTCAAGACTGCTAAATACATAAGGGAACCAATTAATGACTGATATTGTGTTACATTTACCTTGACACAATTATTATCAATGCAGCCAACTTGATAGCCCGGGTCGAGCGGTGTGCTGACTGGACGGCACTTGCTCATGCCATACGTGTCCAATAGTCCTTGAATATGCGATTTCTGGCAAAACGAAATCGAACCCTGTTCACCGTCTCGCTCAATTTCCATTCCTAGGAAAAAGTTTATGGGTCCGCCATCGTGCATCTTGAAGTTTGATGCGATCTTCTTCTTAATTACGGCTGAAAAATTAGAAGAGTTTTTCTAATCAGTTACCGAAAACTTTGGGTGGCTGTAATTTAAATTATTTATTTGGCGGGGCGAAAAACTTGATACGCTCGATCTATTTCAAGGTTGGCGAACAACTAAAGTTTCTTCACAATTCAATCTCTTACTCTAGCTATCCTACGGTGGCAAAGCGGGGCGAATTCGCCAAGAGCGAGAGAGCGAGCTTTTATTGCGCTCCCGCTTTGCCCTAGCCTAACTTACACTAGACTTCATAATTCATAATTCCATCTATAACTAATAATTGTGGCCATGGATGGAAGGTCACGCAACACCGGCCCCGTTGAACGCCTGCATCGGCTTCAACACATTGGGAGCGGCGCTAATTTGTGTATGGGCCGCCGAAAAACCGCTCCAGTGCTAGTCCTTATTTCGACGACCCTGACCATGCCGTCCTCTCCTGCGTGCGTGGCTATGACCCTCCCTACGAGCCACTCCTGAGGCGGCAGATTGTCCTCGGCCACGATGACGAGGTCTCCTTCCTCGAGGTTCGGTTGCTGCTGGTGCCATTTGCCCCGAATTTGCAGCCCCAGGACATATTCGCGGGACCATCGCTGCCAAAACGCTTGCCTGACTGACGAGACAAGTCGCCATCGCCGCAAGCAACTGAGACTCTCCTGGTCCGGAGTCCGCAGTGCTGGGGGGGCGATGAGCGACCCGCCTGTCAGCAGGTGCCCGGGTGTTAGGGCCTCGCCGTCGCTTGGATCTTGGCTGATGGCTCCCAGCGGCCTCGAGTTCATTATGGCCTCGATGCCGACGAGGACTGTGGCGAGCTCTTCGGCGGTTAGGAGCGCGCTGCCTACCGCCCGTAGGAGTAGGCTCTTGGCAGTTTTTACACCTGCCTCCCATAGCCCTCCCATGTGAGGAGCTCGCGGCGGTATGAACGCAAATTCGCATCCGTTTTTTGACGCAAAGTCGCGAATTGCGTCTCCCTGCTCCTTGAGCCTGATCCGCAGAGCGCTGAGATGGCGGCTCGCTCCGACGAAGTTCGTCCCGTTGTCGCAATGAACGACTTGGGGATATCCTCGGCGCCCGACGAACCTTTGAAAAGCCAACAAAAAACAATCAGTGGTTAGATCGGAAACTATTTCTAGGTGAACCGCCTTGGACGCAAAACAAACAAAAAGCGCAATGTATGACTTGTATGGGGGCCTTCCGCGAATTTTCAATGTCGTGTGCACTGGTCCACAAAAATCAACGCCGCAAATTGAAAATGGGCGGAGAGCACGGAGTCGATCTGCGGGTAAATTCCCCATGAGTTGCGTCAGCAATCGAGGCTTGCATTTAAAACAGCGCATACAGGATCGAACTGTCTGACGGCAGACCTCCTGAGCGTTCACTATCCACACGCTCTGTCGAAGGATGCTCACAAGTGCTCGTGGGCCGACATGAAAATTCGAATGGTGCAGATGACGAATATAGCTTCGCACGAATTGCGAGCGCTTAGTCAAAAGCAGAGGAAACTTGGCATCGTATGATATAGGAGCTTTAGCTAGTCGCCCCCCCACTCGCAACAACGAAAAGTTACACCAAGTCCCTGTGTCTTCATGGATGAATGGGTTCAACCGCTGAAGACTAGGACCAATTGTAGATCCTTTCCTAACCTTTTCGATTTCTCCTTGATACTCGTGATGCTGGACGATTTCGACAATTTTATAAAAGGCTTCATTGTATTCGGTCGGTGAGATAGTTTTTTCGAATTTTAGGCTTGGGTCTTTACATTTTCTTATAAAGCGGAACACATACACGAACACTCTAAGCAGTTTGAGATGTGACGAGAATCCCTCGATGACATCTAACAGCTCCGAACTTCGCACAGCCGCGGTCAGCCCGACCGCAGTCTTCCTCTTTTCCAGCTGAAGATCATCGGAGTGTTCGAAATGAGCGTTCTTGGGCCAGTTTTCTTCTTCCTCTTTCAGAAATGATGGTCCTTCGAACCAAATTGACTGAACGATTTCGTCGACGTCACAACCTCTTGAGACAATATCTGCTGGGTTCTGTTTCGTGGGTACATGCCGCCACGTAGCATCATCTGACCACTCTTGAATCTCAGCCACTCTATTTGAAACGAACGTCGACAGCGACGATGGATGAGACCGGATCCAATGGAGAGTTACCTCTGAATCCGACCAATAAACGACTCGTTCAATGGGCACGTTTAATAGGGGCTTGATTCTGTGACAGAGATCTGCGAGAAGGTGAGCGGCACATAACTCAAGCCTTGGGAGCGTTTTGGTCTTGAGCGGCGCTACTTTGGATTTCGAAGTCAACAATGATACTTTTAAACCTTCTGCAGTTCTGCTACGTATATAGACGCACGCTCCATACGCTCTCATGGAGGCGTCAGCAAAGGCATGTATTTGAACCGGTGACATCGGATCGGAATACACAAACCGAGATATGGATATGTCTTCCAATTGAGATAGTGTATTTTTCAACTTATTCCACGCTGTTTCCAAATGCAGCGGGATCGACTCATCCCAATCTAGTTTGTTAAGCCAAAGCTCCTGCAATAGGATCTTGCCTTTTATAACGATAGGACTTAATAAACCTAGGGGGTCAAACAACTTTGATGTCACCGATAGTATGTTCCGTTTTGTCGCTCGGAGACCCATAACTGAATTGTCAATTTTGAACTTAAAGGCATCGTCAGTAGGTAACCATGAGATTCCTAACGCCTTTGTCGACTCTGAATCCGAGATTGTTATGGGTTTGGCTGTGCTCTCAGATGCGGTGATCTCGGGTGAGTTTGAAAACCACTTAGTCAACTCAAACCCTGCGGTCTGAAGAACCTGAGACACTTCGGACTTAATTGCCCTTAGCTCCTCTACGCATGCAGCACCAGTCAACAAGTCATCGACGTAAAAGTCGGACCCAATAACGTTAGCAGCTCTAGGGAATGAGAGCTTCGCAGACTCACTCAACCTTTTCAAACACCGGATAGCTAAGAATGGGGCTGGTCCAGTCCCATAGGTTACAGTGTTGAGCTTGTATAATCTCAAGGATTCAGAAGGGTCTCTTCTCCACACTATGAGCTGAAACTGCCGATCCGCTTCGTTCACCATCACTTGGCGATACATCTTTTTAACATCAGCAGTCAGGGCAAACCTGTGCAGACGGAAACGGAGCAGTGTCGAGTATAATTCCTCTTGAATGGTAGGTCCCACCATCAGAATGTCATTTAAGGCCACCTGTGAGGACGTCTTGGACGAAGCATCGAACACGACTCGGAGCTTGGTAGACGTACTTTGGGGCCTCAGAACACACTGATGAGGGATTACGTAGTGTGGAGTAGACGGAATCGTATTGTCAGTAGGAGACATATGACCTAAGGAGAGGTACTCTTCCATGAATTCCAAGTACATTTTCTTCAACTCAGGGTCACGATGCAATCGTCTTTCAAGCGACAAAAACCGCCGTTTCGCAACCTCAAAGGAGTTTCCTAAACAATTTGGATCTGATTTAAACGGGAGCCTTACTTCGAACCGACCTGATGATAGTACCTGAGTCGTCTTACGATAGTGTTCTTCACATAGCTTGTGCTCAGGTGTGGCAATTTTCTTGGTAGATGGCATTTCTTCCAGTGACCAAAACTTTTTCAAGGTCCTATCGATGGATACTAGCAACTCTTCACTGCAACTCAAACTGTTTGTAATTTGAGGAGCAGAACTCCTGGAAACATATTTTCCCGACACAACCCAACCAAGAAGGGTTTTCTGAAGAGTTGGAAAGTCAGGACCTTGTTTAATTTGACCAACAGCTAATAATTCAAAGAACGATTCTGCTCCAATTAACATATCTATTCTTTGTGGCTTGTAGAAATAAGGGTCTGCCAGTGGTAGGTTCTCTGGGATTCGCCAGTCAGTCACATTCACTGACTGGTCAGGGTGATAACCTGAAATTGATTTCAGGATCCAAAAATCAAAGGAGAACTCACTACCATTTATTCGCGACTTCACCACTGTGTGTATTTTATCCTTTACTTGGGAATTAGATTCACCAATTCCAAGCAAGTTAATACAGGACTCCTCTCTACGGATCTGTAAGCGATTAGCGAGGTCCTCGGTAATGAAATTTGTTTGTGATCCAGAGTCGAGCAGAGCTCTGGCCAGAATGTGTTCACCGCTCTTAGTTCGGACGCTTACGATCGACGTAGCCAGAATTACCCTGTCCAACGCTGTCGCATGCAAAACATGTGACGTGGAAGGTTGATTCTGATTTGATGGAGGAGAAGGACTCTCTTGGGGTGGTGGCAACGCGAGACTATTAGCCGACACTGTGTATCGATGCAATAATGTATGATGTGAGCGGCTGCACACTCGACATTTATTGGCTTTGCATTTTACAACAGCGTGGCCTTTTCGCAGACAATTAATGCATAGGGATGCCGACTTAGCAAACTCAAACCTTTGCATCACCGAGAGACGCGAAAATGAAGGCCAAT
Organism: Drosophila persimilis; assembly: GCF_003286085.1. Lineage (NCBI taxonomy): Eukaryota > Metazoa > Arthropoda > Insecta > Diptera > Drosophilidae > Drosophila > Drosophila persimilis. The sequence continues at coordinate 89,568 of NW_020825448.1, read as the reverse complement.
TTGACACTACATGGTCTCCTGAATTGCAGTAGCTACAAGTTTGCTGAGTTCTACTGTTGGTGGAAGTGGAAGAACAAGCAAATGAACTGCGATTATGTTGCTTGCTTGGCATGACTTTGTCTTGCCTTGGCTTGGTCGATTCTTCAGCAGACAGATGCTGGTATCGACGATTCAAGACTTTCTCAAAGTCGGACCAAAGCGGCAACTTCTCATAAGTAAGCTGTTCATCCCACTTTTGTTTCGTCACTGGGTCGACTCTGTTTAAAACGAGATGAATGAGCATTGCATTCGAAATTGTTGTATCATCTCCGATCGACAGTAACGATCCGTAAATCGACGAAACAGTATCGATTAGAGTTCTTAGAGATGATGCAGATTGATGCGACATTCTCGGCAGATTGAACAATGTGGAAATATTATTCGTGAAAATCAAATAATCGTTGTCATACACTCGTTTTAGGCCAGCCATGGCCTTTTCATAATTTGCCTCGGTGACTTGGAACGCCTTTATTGTTCCTAATGCTTCATCAGAGAGGCACGAAATCAAATGATTAAATTTTTCGATCACCGGTATGCTGTTGTCGCTATGGACTAGTCTTTCAAAAAGGCTAATGAAATTTTTGAATTCCGAGTGTTTACCACTAAATTTGGGTAATGCCAATTTCGGAAGTCTAGCATGAGTTGGGGCTGAAGAAGACACTGGCTTCGTCTCGCTTGCTGCATCAAAGGCGGCGATAAGCGACATTATCTTTACTTTGGTGACAATTATCAGCTCTTCCAACTCGGCTGCATATGCATCATCACCTGTTATATCCTCGATTTGCTCCTGCAAATGGTTAGCCTTTTCAATTGAAGCATTCAAACAATCTAATCTACATTGTAATTCCGGTAATTGCAAAGGAATCGACCCTTGATCTAATCGATCCTCTAAGCGGCGAATGCTTTTTACTCTACTTTTGAGCTTAATCTTTAAGTCTTCAAGAGTGGGTTTACTTTTTTCTGCCATAATGGTTGTGTTTTTATTTATATATTTATTATTAATATTTTTTTTTTTTTTTTTTTTTAATTTTAAATTTTTGAACGAGAACGATAATCGAAAACGAATTTTAATTGAATGTCGATGCACGAGGTATCAAGGGAAAGAGTTGTTGCAAGTAACAGCCGAAAACAATATACCCGTTAGATACAGGGTAGCGCGTCACTTGGCAAGTAACAGCCGAAAACAATATACCCGTTGGATGTAGGGTAGCACGTCACTTGGCGCACCGTTAAGCTCAAGAGCGGCAACGAAAATTCTCCCAACAAATACAACGCAAGCAGCAGTGGAGAAGCGAAAGCGAAAACGAAATAATGCACCGGTGCTGCTGCTTGTATGTATGTGTGGATATTTTCTATACGCCGTGGCTTGGGTGAACGAACGAACAAACTTTGTTCTAACGACGAGAAAGGTAGAACAAAATAAAATGGGGGGGGGGGGGGGGGGGGCGTTGACAGTGATTGCAGTAAACGAAAGATGTATGTATGTATGTACATATGTATAACTGTTGCGTCCAAATAGCGGTTCACATATGTATGTCTGTTTGGGTCGATATGTATGTATGTATTTATGTTTTTAGTTATATTTATGCAATTAATAACAAAATGCATGCAATCAAGCTCTACTATATATGTATCATACGTCTGTGCCTAGAATTGAAGGCGATGTGCAATGTATTCAGCACAAGACACCTCAAAGAAAGATCTGAATGTCTTTAGCTCAGCCTTCAATTTTCTGCACAAATACCTCTGATTCCTCTTTTGGATTTTTGAATCCAACTGCTACTTTCCTGTCTTTTTCGCAGGGCATCCCTCGGCGGTAGCAGAATTGCACAAAATTATTGTTGGCGCGACCGACGCGATGATATTTTACAAAAATTGATTGCCGATTGCACACACACACGACGCGGGCAACGAATATGTTTGCATATGTATACTGCAATTTCTTGTGTCACTGTCACTTGTTTTTTGTTGCCTATAATTCACTTTACAGTCCACCCGGGGGCGCCATGAAAAATTAGAAGAGTTTTTCTAATCAGTTACCGAAAACTTTGGGTGGCTGTAATTTAAATTATTTATTTGGCGGGGCGAAAAACTTGATACGCTCGATCTATTTCAAGGTTGGCGAACAACTAAAGTTTCTTCACAATTCAATCTCTTACTCTAGCTATCCTACGGTGGCAAAGCGGGGCGAATTCGCCAAGAGCGAGAGAGCGAGCTTTTATTGCGCTCCCGCTTTGCCCTAGCCTAACTTACACTAGACTTCATAATTCATAATTCCATCTATAACTAATAATTGTGGCCATGGATGGAAGGTCACGCAACAACGGCTATGTCATTTTTGTTTGGACATGCGATAATTAAATCGTCGACGTAGACTGCAATATAGCTGTATGTTTGCTCATCTTTCTTGACGTACAAGCATGCCTCGTTCTTACATCTCTTGAAGCCCATGGTAGACAATACCTCGTCGAGCGTTTTGTTCCATACTCGCCCGGATTGCTTGAGTCCATAAAGTGCTTTACGCAGCTTTAGAACTTTTTCTGGATGATGCTTGTCGACAAAATTCTGAGGCTGCCTCATGTACACAGTCTCATGGAGTTTACTGTTCAGGTAAGCATTTGATATATCTACTTGATGCATATACAGCTGTTTTTCTGCAGCAATTGCGAACAACATGCGAATGGTCTCGTACCGAATTACAGGTGAAAACGTTTCCCAATAATTTACTCCAAATTGTTGCCCACAGCCTTGAGCAACCAATCGAGATTTGAACTTCTCGATGAGACCATCCTTGTTTCTCTTAATTCGAAAAACCCATTTGGAACCAATGGCTTTTTGTCCTGGAGGGAGTTCACACAATGACCACGTGTTATTTTCCTGTAGAGCGTCGTATTCAGTTTGCATTGATTCTTTCCAATTTTGAGAATGATCGCCTTGCAATGCTTCAGCAACTGACTGCGGTGTCTCAGTGTCATCCATCTGATTTAGGAAACTATTGAGCACTGCCTGGTACTGCTTTTTCGGTCGCCCAGGTTGACCGCTGCGGATGATTTTTGGTCTGCCACGCCCACGCTGTACTACATTCTCTTGTGGTGGCACCTCTTGACCACTCACGGAATTGTCGTCAGGTTCACTTGCGCTCAAAAACTCCTCCTCCACTTCGCTGGAGTCACTGCTGGAATTTGCATGATCAGCAATTAAAGGTGCATATGAGTGTTGATCAGGAACTTTAATTGACTCAAGGCGGAGTATATTTGTCATGAAATCGTCATTTCGATCTGAAATACCACAATTCTCAATGCTTTTTGTGTCAATCTCACCTTCTATAAATTTCACATCACGCCTTTCAATTATTGTACGGTTCTCTCGATCGTACAGGCGGTAAGCTTTTGCTGTAAAGGAGTAGCCGACAAAAATGTATTCTTTGCCTTTTGCCTGGAATTTGCTTCTTCTGGTCTTATCCAAAGCAAATGCGCGAGATCCGAATACTCGCAGGTGTTTTACTGATGGCTTGCGTCCTTTCCAGGCTTCGAATGGTGTACCGCCACTTAAGGCTTAAGCATACTTTTTGCCATCTCTACAATTGTTCGATTGGCTCTCTCGGCTACACCGTTTTGCTGAGGGGTGTAGGGAACCGTCAGTTGCCTTTGTATACCGCACTCGTTCAAAAAACCAGAAAATTCCTTATTTACATACTCTGTGCCATTATCGCTGCGCACAGCCTTTATTTTGTTGCCCGTTTGGCATTCCACAAAACTTTTGAACATTTTGAATTTTTCGAAAACTTGGCTTTTTGCGTGCATAATGTATACAAATATCTTGCGCGAGTAGTCATCAATAAATGTCACAAAATAGCGATTGCCGCCGATCGATTTTACATTCATTGGGCCACATACATCTGTATGCACTAGCTCAAGTACTTGCTCCGTTGTTCGATTTAACTTCTGTTGAAACGGCAATGCACATATTTTTGCTCTGTTACATGTATCACAATTGATTTCCATTTTCACATTTTCAAAGTTCATGCCATGAACAAGCTGTTTATCGTTCAACTGTTTTAAATCTTGGAAATTAAGGTGGCCAAACCTATTAAACCATATAAACTGCACTTTTTTCTGAGCACTGTTTGTACACATACAAATTGTTTTCTTGCTTGGCTTTTATTATTGTTTCTCCTTTTTTATTTTTAATCAGTGCCACTTTTCCAATAAATGTAGTAGAATTCTCGAATTTAGCTGCTGTGCTCACTGAGAAAAAATTCATGTGTAATTCGGGGACGTATAACACTTTTTGCAAGTTTATTAAAATATTTTCACCCAGAATTTTAACATTACCAGATCCGGGTGATGAGACGAACTTATTTGTAGCCAACATTATCGATGTTTCCTTCTCGACATAGTTTAGGAACATGCTGCGATCGCAACACATGTGCGATGTTGCGCCACTATCTACGCACCAAACTCTCTTTTGCTGCTCTCCGACAAAACAGTGCATTAAACTGCTTGCCTGTTCTCTTTGTCCATTTGTTTTGCTACCCTTTTTCTTAGATCTGCACTCGCTTGCTCGATGACCAGTTTTTTCGCATTTGAAACATTTTCCCTTGAATTGTTGCTTTACGCCTGTGTTCCCGTCGTTCTTGGTTCCGTTATTCTCGACATTCTCGTTTTCTCGCGATCTGCGCTGTGTATGTGTGTATACTGCTTATGTGGCCGAATGATTTTCGCGCTCAGCCTTCTCCTGTTTTCTGGTGCCTTCTTCCAGCATTTTTACTTTAAGATCTTCAAATTTTGGCAGCTCGTCACGCGTTTCAATCGCGACTACAAAATTTTCCCAAGATTCGGGCAAACTGCTCAATAACATGATGACTTTTAGCTCATCGTGGAGTTTTATGTCCAGTTCCGCCAATTTTTCAATTGTCTCTACAAAAGAATTGACATAGGCGGAAACATCATCGCCCTGCTGCATATTTAGTCGAATAAGTTTTTGATAAAGTTGCACCTTTTGGATGGGGCCTTTTGGCATGTGCAGTTCCTTTAATTTTTTCCATATGGCTTCTGATGTTTCGCACGTCTTTATGTGCACAAACTGCGATGCCTTAACATTTAAGGTTATGTACGCCATTGCTTTCTGATCCAATTTATTCCATTTCTCGACAGCTGCGGCATCTCCTCCACTGCCTTTTCCACAGACTACATCCCATAATTCTGTCATTACCAGGACACTTTTCATGGCCATATGCCATACACTGTAATTGCCCTCATCAAGTTTTTCGATTTGATTTGACAAATTCATGTTGCTAATTGTTCCGCGTGTGTGCACAAAATAACTGTTGACAATTTAGCACAACCGACACTCAAACCCAGACGCTTTTTAGTCTGTTATTAAGCCGAAACAACGAACTCTGGGCCCATAACCAATGTTGGATATAATTGTACCGTTTTAGTTTACCGTTCTATATATAAGCTATATATAAAACGGAGCTGATACAAGAGACACGTAGTGGTTCGGTTAAACGTTTATTTGAGAGTGAGTATACATACATACAGTGAGTATATATACATTATGAGCACGATACAATACAGTGTTGCCAGATAATTGTTGCTTATTCAAACAATAGTATCGATTACATTTTTAACACAAAATAAAGTAAAAGAATTAACTGAAAATAATAATAAACAATTTGTAATAAATTCCAAATTTTTCAAAGAAATTGAATTGCTATCAAATTCATTAAAAAATTTCATCTTCAATGATACCATAACCCTCTTAAAAGTAAACATTTTCAATACAAAAATTTTAAATAAAAACGAAATAGAGGACATTTATAAGCATGAAAAACATCCTGTTGAACTGTCTGATCTGCTGGACATAGCAACGGTTAAAATAATTCGAAATGCAGATTTAATAATCATTTACATAAAATATCCACAAATTAAAGATATTTGCAAGTTTTACCATGCAAGAGCCATCTCACAAAATGATGGAATGTTAGTTATAAGTGAAAAAGTTTGTGAATGTAAGGAGAAATACTATTTAATGAATAATTTTAAAAGTGAAACTTTTAACAATTACGCACAAATAAATTAAAAGAATACCTGTTTCACCAATTTACTTAATGGCTTTAAAGCCAACTGCACTAAAAAAAGGGAAAAAAACAAAGAAATAGACATCATTCAGGATGGTGCCATATTAGTTTCAGGCAAAAATATCGTAGACAATACTACTTTGTTAGGATCGTATCTCCTTATATTCAACAACACAATTGTAATAAATAATATAACCCACATAAATGATAAGTGTAAAATTCTAAGATATATATCGCATCATAGATATAGCGATTTTGAATTAGTTGATTATATACAATCGAATGATAAGAAATTTTCTTTTGATAATGTTAATATTTTAAATCCCCTTATAACATTAGGTAATACGGCCTTACCATTAACAACATTATTTTTAATCATTTTGATATTGATAATGTTATTTTACTTCGGCTATAAATTAACCAAATTTGTACTTATTAAATCAATAAGAATACCGTCAGAAGAAATAGTGGAAAGCAACATTCAAATACTGTCAGAAGAAATTAGAGCTCTATCAGAAATTAAAAATGTATCGGTACGAAACATTTAAGAATGGGGGGAGTTAACGTACCCAATTCTATTGAGCTCTTATACGAGTTGTAAACAATCTTTGGCTTTCCAAATCGAAAACAATTTCAATCTTGGGCCTCCGCCTAATTGATTTCTAAGATGTACAATCTCAAGGGCTCCCGCCGCAATCCCAATCTTTGACACTCGCCTAAATGGAAAACCAATGTTTGCCCACACCCGGCTTCTCATAAACAATCTCACTCCCGGCTTTCTGCAGATCCTGCACTTTAGGCCGTTTACAGTTCTTTCTTTGGGTGACGAAATCCAATACTCGGGATGGCGAAATCAATTGAAATGTTTATAGAAAAACGATTCCCGAAAGGGATCAACGATGCAAAGATCAGAAAGTTCAAGTCAGTCTTGATCCAGCAGCGACACCGCAAAGTCTAGATAAAAACGAGGGGGAACGTTGTGAGTTGCTGCGGACACCGCAACTCTACAGTTATACCCGATACTAAGTCAGTATGGCTTTCCTCCGGCAGACGCCGCTAATATTAAACGACACGACAAAGAGTGCGTGCGAGAGAGACAGAAAATCAGTCTGAGCGTGATGTCACGCGCTGCGTAGCCACTGCAAATTGATTTGTTCCTTTTGGCTACAAAAATTATCTGATCTGATCCAGATTCAGCAATCTGATAGATATGGTCGTTATCTATGATTCCCCGTTTTTAGTTTTCTCGAATCTGCAATATTGTGGATGCAACAGATTTTCGTCCTTTGTGTGGGCGGAAGGGGGTGGGGCGAAATTTTGAGATACACGTTTTATAGTGAGATCTAAGAGAAGTGCGGATTCCAAGTTTGGTTACTCTAGCGTTAATAGTCTTTGAGATTTGTGAATATCCCCAGATTTGCATCCTTTGCGGGGGCGGAAGGGGGTGTGGCGAAATTTTGAAACAAACTCGTCTCGGTCCGATATATTAGGAGTGTGGATACCAAATTTGGTTGCTCTAGCTTTTATAGTCTCTGAGATCTAGGCGCTAATGTTTTACTCTAAGCAAAGCCGCCTATGCTACCTGTGTGTTAGAGAGAGACAGGGCGAGAAAAAATGAAATTGTTTTCTTGATGCTGGCTATAATAGTAATACGATCCAATTCAGATTCTGCAGTCTAAAAGATATGGTCATTCTCTACGATTCTGCGTTTTTTGTTTTCTCGTATCTTTAAAATTGTGGATGCCACAGATTTTCGCCCTTTGTGGGGGCGGAAGTGGGCGGGGCAAAGTTTTGAAATATTTTTGTAGCAGTGACATATCACAGAAGTCTGGATCCAAAACATCGTTGCTCTAGCTCTTATAGTCTTTGAGCATTAGGCGCTGAAGGGGACGGACAGACGGACAGACGGACGGACGGACAGACGGACAGACGGACAGACAGACATGGCTCAATCGACTCGGCTATTGATGCTGATCAAGAATATATATACTTTATGGGGTCGGAAACGATTCCTTCTGGACGTTACACACATCCACTTTTACCACAAATCTAATATACCCCAATACTCATTTTGAGTATCGGGTATAAAAACAGGTTCATTGACAGTAAGAGGGAGGAGAGAGAATATAAATGAGCGAAGGATTGGTTTGAGAGGATTTTACATGGTTGAGAAACAGGATTGAGATCGAAGTTAGTTCACATTATCACCGATAGGTGGCGCCACCAAGTAGTAAGGATAAGGGACGGCCGTATATTTACTCTAAGTAGCATTAATTAATTTTGATGTCTTCCTATTATAATTTTATTCTTTGTGTGCTCCTATATATATCTCCATTAATTTGTGTTCTCTTACCATTCAACCCTCTATACGGACATCTAGATACCCAGGTTTCCAACCTATGTTTTCAATAGGATGTACATTTCAGGAACTTCACACATTTGTTTTCCCAATTCAATGCTTATAAAATATCCTATAAGTATTCATTTAACTTGACCAGTTAATAACATAGCAGAAATTGTTTCCCAATTCAATGTTAATAAAATATCTTATAAATATATTTTTAAGTGTTTTCTGAAAAACGGTTTCGATGCCCTTAAACCTTTCTACTTTCTCTACAATTTATATTCCTCCTTTGTGTACCTAACACTGTCCCATAGCAAAGTGCCTATATAATATCTACTGAGTGCAATTGATGAATTGGAAAAGACGTTCCATCAGATACTGTCGAGCAATATTATTGAAGAGTTTTCACGAGGAATAGACCTGTCGCATTTGAACCGTGAGGTGAGGTCAATAATAGGGGGGTTGGTAGAAAATTATAAGCCCGTAAAACCAGAAAACAGCCCTGTTGAAATGAAGATAATATTGTCAGATGAAGTACCGGTCCGTCAAAGACCTAGACGCCTAGACAATGAAAAAGTCGATAAGCAGGTCAGGGATTGGTTAAAGGAAGGAATAATTCGCCATAGTGATCTGAATACTCGTCCCCTGTAGTGCTTGTCGCCAAGAGGGATGGCTCAAAAAGACTTTGTTGTGATTATAAAAAACTCAATGAAAAGATAATTCGTGACAATTTTCCAATGGCTTTAATCGACGATGTTTTACTCAAGCTTCAGGAAGGACGTGGACAGTATGAATTTAATTATGTACCATTTGGGATGACTAACTCCCCTCCAGTATTTATGAGGTACATATATGCGGTTTTCAGACCATTGATAGATGACGGTATTTTGATTGACGGTATTATTATTCCATCAAAGGATGTGCAAGAAGGACTTGAAAAATTACAGAAGGGGTTGAGTATCGCAGAGATTTCAGGATTGCGCATAAAATGGGAGAAATCCCAAGTGTTACAGCGCAATGTTAATTTTTTGGGTTACATAATAGAGAATTCAACGATACGACCATCTCAAGAGAAAACATCGGCAGTTGAAAATTTTCCAATTCCGAGAGACAGGAAACAAGTTCAACACTATTTGGGCCTAACTTCCTATTTCCGTAGATTTGCTAAGGATTTTGCTGTCGTGGCCAGACCACTGACAAACTTGATGAAAAAGGATGTTTCTTTCAAAATGGGTGTTCTCCTGTTCTCCTGTTTTAAGCCATATGAAGCCATACTTTTGCAAATGGACTCAGAGGATCAATGTTTCCACCCGGTAGAATATATGAGTCGTAAGACAACCCCAGCTTAAGAAAAGTATCCTTCATACGAGCTTGAAGTACTCGCTATAGTGCAGGCTCTAAAGAAGTGGACAGTGTATTTGCTTGGGAGAAAGATAAAAATTATTACTGACTGTAATGCTTTTGCGTTAACGATGAGGAAACAAGATGTTCCAGTTAAGGTATCTCATTGGGCCATATTTCTTCAGGACTTCGATTATGAAATTGAGCATCGTTCAGGGACCAAGATGAAACACGTCGATGCATTGAGTAGAGTGCATTGTTTGTTGTTGGAAGATTCACTGAGAAATTGAATAAAGCAGGCTCAACGTCAGGATATTTGGATATCAGCAATTTGTAAGGTGCTAAAGGCGGGTTCTTATGACGACTTTTATTTGAAGCATGAAATTTTTCACAAGGATCCAGTTAAAGACTTTATCGTAATACCATCTGGGATGGAAAGCGAAATCATAATGATTGCTCATTGCCAGGGTCATTTTGGTGTCAAAAGAACTATCGATTTAGTGCAGCGCGAATACTTTATTCCAGATTTGTTAGGGAAAGTGGATAGGATTGTTAAGTCATGTGTGGAGTGCATTGTGAGCGACGCAAAATTTGGAAAGAAAGAAGGGTATTTGAATGTAATTGACAAATCTGATGATCCCTTGCAAACGTATCATATTGACCATATTGGACCGATGGAGTTGACTAAGAAACAGTATAACCACGTCCTAGTAGTTGTCGACGCTTTTTCTAAATTTGTCTCCAATAAAGAGTACAGGCGCTGATGATGTGGTTGATAGGTTGCAGAAACAGGGCGAAGTTTTTGGAAACCCGAAGCGTGTGATCACAGATAGAGGCACTGCATTTACTGCTAATGTTTTCGAGGAATATTGTAAGGAACAGGATATGCAACATTTGCTGATAGCGACAGGAGTGCCGCGTGGTAATGGACAGGTAGAACGAATTAATAAGGTCGTTACTACTATGTTAACAAAGCTTTGCGCAGAAGATCCGAAAGCCTGGTACAAGCATGTTGGTAGGGTACAATTGTTTACAAACTCCACTCATCCGAGAAGTACCAAGATATCGCCATTTAAGATTTTGACAGGCATAAAAATGAGGACAAAGTATGACAGTGACTTAGAAAAGCTTGTAGAGGAAGAGTATATTTTAGAGCTGCAGCAGGAGAAAGAAGAAATTCGCCAGATAGCCAAAGATAACATAGTGCAGATACAAAATGAAAATTGCAAGTCGTTCAACAAATCCCGGAAACCAGAAAAAGAGTACCAAGTTAATGATATGGTAGCTATTAAACGTACCCAATTTGGAGCCGGATTGAATCTAAAGGGAAGATTCTTGGGTTCTTATATTGTGACGCGTAAACTAAGACATGGACGGTACATTGTTGAGAAAGTGGGTAATGGTGAAGGGCCTTTGAAGAGTGGCAGAGTATATGAAGACGTGGTCTCAATCATTCGGGTCGAATGATGAGTCAGGACGGCCGAATGTAGGGTTGGCAGCCCTTTAATGAGCATCGATCTATCGCTAGGGATAGTCAAGGGTATGAGAGGAAGATATATCGATAGCTAAGTAAGAGTTCGACTGCTGAAGCGAGTAGACGTGCAGAGAAGAACGTGTTAAGAAAAAGAAACTTATTGTAACCATTTATTAAAATAAAGACAGTACAACGACGTGTGGCTTATATTTGATGGAGTTTCTGGAGCGGATTCTTACTCACTTGTAGGGAGCTCACCAAGGATCCCTACATGTATGTGTGTGCAATGTTTATTTTGCTTGTACTTGAGAATTACTACGTCTCTCAGATCGATCAACTTTCTTCTATTGTTCAAAGAATTAATAGCCGATGGTGTCGTATGCACATATCGAGAGTTTTCTGTAATCAGTATATATCAAATATACAAACTCATAATTTACAGACTTATTCAGACTGCAACATTGTTGTAGAGTCAACAAGTACCCAGCACATTCCAAGTGTGGTAGTCTTATATGTGTGAGAACAACAACTTTTAGGTTTACTGCTTAATGCCGACTGATTTCTGCTGCTGCGGCTTAAGTTACGTCTGTCTGCTGCGATTCTCTCTTTTCGACTCTTTCTTCTTCTCTTTCCGCTTTTGATCTGCTGCTGTTACTACTGCTGTTGCTCATCAGCTGTTCCTCTGCAGCTGTTATTACAGCTGTTGCTCATCCCCGAGGTCCCCTCAATAGTCCAGCTGGCCCTCTCCTTCTTACACTCGGTCATCCTATTAGTCATCAGTCCCTGATGACCATGCTTCCTCGTTTTCTAGAGAAAAGCTCCATAGTTACTTGTAGTCGTATTGCTTGGTCCTTCGACGTCTGCTGCTTTCCGAACATTATAGCGTCCGCCTCGTTACACGTTGGTTATTTCGTATGGTCCTAAGAATTCGCTGGCCATCTTTCTTCCGGTTACAAATTGTGTTCTACGTATGGCTACGAGATCTCCGACCTTGTATCCGTATTCGCATTTCCGCTTTTTATCGAATTGTTCCTTGTATCTGTCCTGAGCCTGCTGAATATTTTCTTTTGCCTCTTATCGCATCTTTTGTCTCTCGTCTTCAAAATTATACCATCTCTTTTTCTATTAGCTGAAGTATGTCGCTATCCGGTCCACAACGCATTTTTACCCCGATCATCAGCTCAAATGGACAACTCTTTGTAGACACATGAACAGTGCTGTTAATAGCCCGCTGAACTCGCGGTACGAACTTATACCATCTTCCGGATTCCTCCGATGACAATTTGGACATTTCCAGCATCATTATGCTCAGAATAGATCGGTTTACGTGTTCAATTTGTCCGATTACCCTTGGTATCCCTGTGGTGCTCCATACGTATTCGATGTTCTTTTGCATGACAAACTCATCAAAGCTTGAAGATCTAAATGCTGCGTGCCGGATTCCCAAATACATCAGACCACTCCTTTAACTTCTTGAGAACTTCGTCTGCTCCTGTTGTTTTTGTGGGATACATCCTTATGAACTTACTAAAGCTATCAACCATTGCGAAGCATCCATAGGCCCAAGGTGATCCAAATGTATGTAGTAGTTTAAGTTGCTTGATGGCAACGAGTAACATTTATTTGATAAGTATGTTGGACTTAAAATTATAACAGCTCCAAGTTTTACATTAAGTATGTTTGTGAGTAATTATATGCGTGTACGTCTGATGCGTGGCTGAACTGACAACTGAGTGATCTCTCTCTCTTGCTATCGGCTCTCTCAGGGCCGATTACTGCTCTATCCCGACGACACGACGAAAACACGACCGCTTCGTGTCTCTCTCTTTCCTCTGTTTCCTACATTCGGTTGTCCTGACGGACCATTCGCCTCGGATGGGTCTAGCCATGGTTTCATGTATTCTGAAACTGTAGAGGTCTTATAGGGACCCTCAGTATCCCTAACCACCTTATACGGCCCTAGATACTTTCCTTTTAGCTTTAATCCAGTACCATACTGAGTACGCTTGATAGCTACTAGCTCATTAACCTCATTCTGTCTATCTAGTTTCCTTTTTAAGTCAAAAATTCTTCTTGTTTTCCTTCTGTAACCGTGCGATGTTTTCAACTACTTCCTTTCTAATTTTTTCGCGGTCCTTGTTCAACTCTTTGATCAGTGATTCTTCCAATATTTCTTTTATTTTGGGATTCATTCCTATACGCATGTCTAGCCCAGTCAATATCTTGAAAGGTGTTACCTTGGTACTTCCCGGTTCAACACTGTTGATCATTTGCTGAACTTTTCCTAGATGCTTATACCAACTACCGGAATTACCCTGACACAATTTCGACAACATAGGCACCACTATCTTGTGCATCCTTTCGACTTGCCTATTCCCACGTGGAAGGCCTGTGGCAATCATTAAATGCTGTATTTTCTGCCTCTCACAGTATTCACGAAACAAATTGGACATAAACGCTGCACCTCTATCTGTCACTATTCTGTTCGGATTACCAAAACTAGTCCCCTGAATTTCCAAACACTTAATGACCTCTTCAACGCCTTTACTACGAGTAGAATATAACCAAACAAACTTAGAAAATCCATCAACGACAACCAGTATATAATTGTACTGTTTTTTAGTCATTTCCATTGGTCCAACGTGATCAATGTGATCCGTTTGTAACGGCCTATCACCCTTGTCTATTGGTTGCAAATAACCCTCACGTTTTCCTGTCTTTTAATTGACAATGATACACTCGACACAACTATTTATTACGCGCCATACTTTGTCTTTTAACTTCGGAATATAATACGACATTTCAATGATATCTTGTGTCTTTTTAACTGAAAAATGTCCTTGCTTATGTGCTATTGATATAATCTCATTTTCCAACTGAGCTGGTACTACGATAAGGTCCTTATCCGGATCCTTAAACAAAATCTGATTCTGAATATAATAATCTAATAATATAATATTCCTTGTCTTCCACAATACTTTTAACAGCCTTAACCCAATCGTCGGTTAGCTGAGCTTCTTTCAAACGATGAGCTATACTTTCGGTCACCATAAAACAAGGTACACGACTCAACGCGTCAACGTGCCTCATCTTCGTTCCTGAGCGATGTTCTATAACATAATTAAAATCTTGTAGGTACATGGCCCAACGTGCTACTCTCAAAGGAACGTCTTTCTTTTTGATCGTCATTGTAAATGCATTACAATCTGTGACAATTTTGAACTTTATACCCAAAACGTATACACGCCATTGAACCTTATACCCAATATATTTATACGTAATACAAGTTAACGTACCCAATTCTATTGAGCTCTTATACGAGTTGTAAACAATCTTTGGCTTTCCAAAACGAAAACAATTTCAATCTTGGGCCTAATTTCTAAGATGAACAATCTCAAGGGCTCCCGCCGCAATCCCAATCTTTGACACTCGCCTAAATGGAAAACCAATGTTTGCCCACACCCGGCTTCTCATAAACAATCTCACTCCCGGCTTTCTGCAGATCCTGCACTTTAGGCCGTTTACAGTTCTTTCTTTGGGTGACGAAATCCAATACTCGGGATGGCGAAATCAATTGAAATGTTTATAGAAAAACGATTCCCGAAAGGGATCAACGATGCAAAGATCAGAAAGTTCAAGTCAGTCTTGATCCAGCAGCGACACCGCAAAGTCTAGATAAAAACGAGGGGGAACGTTGTGAGTTGCTGCGGACACCGCAACTCTAAGGTTATACACGATACTAAGTCAGTATGGCTCTCCTCCGGCAGACGCCGCTAATATTTAACGACACGACAAAGAGTGCGTGCGAGAGAGACAGAAAATCAGTCTGAGCGTGACGTCGGGCGCTGCGTAGCCACTGCAAATTGATTTGTTCCTTTTGGCTAAAAAAATGGTCTGATCTGATCCAGATTCAGCAATCTAATAGATATGGTCATTATCTATGATTCTGCGTTTTTAGTTTTCTCAAATCTGCAATATTGTGGATGCAACAGATTTTCGTCCTTTGTGGGGGCGGATGGGGGTGGGGCGAAATTCTGAGATATACGTTTTATAGTGACATCTTAAAGGAGTGTGTGCACCAAATTTGGTTACTCTAGCCTTAATAGTCTCTGAGATTTGTGGTTGCCTCAGATTTTCGTCCTTTGCGGGGGCGGAAGGGGGTGTGGCGAAATTTGGACAGGAAACGGTCAAGGTCCGATATCACAGGAGTGTGGATACCAAATTTGGTTGCTCTGGCTTTTATAGGTTCTGAGATCCTTGAACTCATATTTTGCAATTGGCAAAACCGACCATGAAACCTGTGTGTTAGAGTGAGACAGAGCGAGAAAGAGTGAAATTGTTTTCGTGATTCTGGCTGTAATAATTATACGATCTGGTTCAGATTTTGCACTCTAGAAGATATAGTCATCTTCTACGATTCTGCGTTTTTAGTTTTCTCGTATCGTCGAAATTGTGGATGCCACAGATTTTCGCCCTTTGTGGGGGCGGAAGTGGGCGGGGCAAAGTTTTGAAATATTTTTGGAGCAGTGACATATCACAGAAGTCTGGATCCAAAACATCGTTGCTCTAGCTCTTATAGTCTTTGAGCATTAGGCGCTGAAGGGGACGGACAGACGGACAGACGGACGGACGGACAGACAGACAGGGCTCAATCGACTCGGCTATTGATGCTGATCAAGAATATATATACTTTATAGGGTCGGAAACGATTCCTTCTGGACGTTACACACATCCACTTTTACCACAAATCTAATATACCCCAATACTCATTTTGAGTATCGGGTATAATTAAGATCGCGCAATCCCTTTGCCCGGAATTCCTTTGTGACCCTCTACTTAAATCTATATCAGTGAAGTTCGAAGTAAAATAAAAACTTTTTAAAAACACAATCCGCTACCGCAGTTATTTAATTGGCGCCCAACGTGGGGCGACGTTGTATCAAAAGCACCGAATAATAAAAGTGTTGCGTCGTGCCGAAACCCGAAGGACAATTAATTAATGGAATAAATCCTTCAAATTTAAAAACGCGGAGTGACTGTGAGATATAAGATAAAAAAAAGTGAGATAAAAAGGAAACAAACCGGAGCTTAGGGTGTGCAAAAATAAATACAATACAAAATACAAATAAATACAAAAGCTAATCAAGACAATTCCAAAATACAAAAAACCCGAAAAAAACTAAAGTTTTTAAACAAAACCAACCAAAACAAAACACAAAGAAAGTGAAACTATCAGCGAAACCAAAGAAGGAAGACCCCCAGAAGACCCAGTTAAACAACGAAATTTAAGAAGGAAGACCCGTTCGAAGACCTGTCAGCCAAATCAAGAAGGAAGACCCGTTCGAAGATCTGTCAGCCAAACTAAGAAGGACGACCCCTACCGGATAGTTCGTGATCAAAAGTTGTATTAATAAATATATAAGTTCAATTAGGTTATATTAGATTATAAAAACAAACATATAAGAAAAATTTAAGGTGGATCAACTAACTTTAGATTTTGAAAAACTAAAAATGATTAACTCACAAACAAGGACCGATCTCACTGCAGATCTGGTCAAACAATTGATAGCACTTCAAATTTCACAAGTACAAGAGCAAATTGTAAATTTAAAACAACAAATAGAAACTAAATCCGATCAGGTATCAGATTATCAGGCAGGAACAATAGACGAGACAATAAAAGATGACACCACATTAAAGGTAATAGAATCCCTACCAATTTTCAATGGTGGATTAAACCAATACGTAGGATGGAGGGAAGCTGCAGAAACTGCAGAGAAGTTATATAAGAAAGGAAGTAAGCAATATTATATTGCATTAACAATTTTGAGAAACAAAATAACAGGACCAGCACATGACGCACTGACCAACCACGGGACAGTTTTAAATTTTGATGCCATACTTTCACGACTTGACTTTGTTTACAGTGACAAGAGACCAATTTACATAATAGAACAGGAGTTAAGCGTTCTCCGACAAGGGAACCTTTCAATTATAGATTTCTATAACGAGGTTAACAAGAAAATGACCTTGCTAATAAATAAGACAATAATGACTCACGGAAAGGACAGTGAAATCACCAAAGAATCAAATAAAAAAATTAGAGACAATGCCTTACGCATTTTTGTCACTGGCCTAAACGGCGGCATTGCAGAAATCCTATTTTCATTGAATCCCCCAGATTTACCGAATGCCTTGGCAAAGGTACAGGAATTGCAATCTAATAACATTCGGGCCCAATTTGCCTACCAATGCAGCGGCCCCAGAAATTCAGGGAATAATAATTACAATACCTTAAGATTCAACCAACGACAACCTAGGACTAATAGTTCACCATTCGACCAAAAAAGGGATTTTCAGAGGAATAACATGTCATGGGGACAACCCTATTTCTTGGGTAGTAGACAACAAAATCAGGCCCCGGAACCAATGGATGGACCAATCCAGAACCGACAGAACAGCAATCAATTCAGGGGAAATAATAATAATAGAAATTATCGGGAGAATACTAACGGTTATTATAGGAGAAATAATAACAATTATAACCAAGCTCAGCATTTTAGGGCAAACGTAGTACCGAATAAACAGTCTAACGAAAATCAAGCGCAGAAACGAAAACCAAATGAAACGTCGGAACAACCGGCTAATAAAGCAATGCGAATAAATAACATTGAGGAGGATCATTTTTTAGATCAGCCCCCGAAGTAGGTCTGCCCTACTTAAAAAGAGTAGATAAAAAAATAAACAGAGAATTAAAAGTTTTGATAGATACGGGAGCAACTTCCTGTTATATAAAAAAGGGAATTTACGAAAATAAAAAAGAATTATCAATTTATAAGAAAGTTGCTACAGTGAATGGGTTTTCAATAATTAAATATTTCCATAATATAACTATTTTCAACACAAAACAAGTGTTTTACGAAATAGATGGAATGGAGGCAGATTTACTAATAGGATTTAACCTATTAAAGAAAATCGGAGCTGTTATTGATACAGGAAAGGGGACTTTAAGTTATAAAGACAATGAAGAGAAACTAATATATGACGAGGTCCTTTCTTTAAACAAATTAACCTTTATAGAAGGAAAAACCATCCTTCCGTTGAAGGAATATATAATAAATAAATATTTTGAAGAAGAAAAAGAAATGAAAAGTGATTCAGTAAAGGTAGAAGGAAGTTTATATAGCTTGGGATCAAAAAATCCTGAGCACGCCGACGAAGAATTATCCGTCAATAGTTTGGGATTCAAATATCCTGAACCCGCCGTCGTTGAATTATCCGACATCCAAAGTTTTAATAGTTTGGGATTAAAATATCCTGAGCACGCCGTCGTTGAATTATCCGACACTAAAAGTTCGAATAGTTTGGGATTAAAGAATCCTGAACACGCCGTCGTTGAATTATCCGACAATGAACAATTTAAAAGTTGGGGATGCAAAAATCCTGAACGCGCCGTCGTAGAAATATCCGACATTCAAAATTATGCAAATTCTGTCTGTCTATCTATCATCGAAGAAGACCATTGTTAATGTGTATGTGTGTGTGTGTAGGAAGCTGGGTTGCATACGGTACATAAACCGTCTACAGTTTTGGTCGTCGCAACTAGAACTTGAACCAGTTGGACTGCGGAGAGGGTATCCTACGGTGCGCAAGTGAGGATCTGAAGACACAGCGACAGCCTCTGTTGATTGCGATGGAAGATGAGTGACAGGCAGCTATGGTACTGTTTCTGATACTGACTTTATTGAACAAATGCATCTCCTTATATAGCTAACAGTGGAATTCTTATTCTATGGGAAGGACCGCACAGGCTCCTTGTGAGTGTATTTTTAGATTGGGTATACTTACTCTGTGCGGGGGTTATATTTCAGTGTATTTACTTAGGTACTTGGCAAATGACATGAAATGACATGAACAATTTTATTTATGAGTAGTTGTGTATGAGATTGAACTGTATATTCCTAATATTCATTAAATACATGTCTGTGTCTGAACATTCTCCCGGCCGTTGAACTGGTGTTCAACCATCGCTCAAGTCGACCGCAAACCGCCGTGCAGGGGGTATAGGGGGTGATGACATGGCTGGATCGGGATTTGATGGCCTTGGTTTCCATAGTTGATATTTCTCCCTGAAAATGAAGGCAATGATCAATAAAATTTATATTGCTAGGGTTGCGTAAGCAGCGAGTTGATGGTGCTGCACGGTGGTGAGATGGTGTGGCAGCTCCTGATGATTGATGGTTGATAGTTGCTGGCGTAGATCATCAAGTTCTTGAAGAATGTCTGATGTCTGGTTCTTCAGTTGCCACATTGGTGGCGAGGGTGATGTCTCCGGTGGGCTCACGTCATCAAACCGAGTGTAAGTCGATTTTACTTCGCTGATTGTGGTGCTGAAGGTGCTGATGCTTACTTCAGTATGGCAAGCAGTGCAACCAGGGGACATGGAGAGTAGACCAGTTCCTTCCAGTGTTATGGTTGACGGAACTCCGTTGCATACTGCTTGAAGTTTGGTTGTAGAATGCGTTGCGAAGATCCAATTATTTGGATGCTGAGTTTTTAGCCACACCGTGTCAGCCTTTGTGTGTGTTACCTGACACAGTGTTTCTGTTTTATTGTTAAACAGTTGAAACTCACAGCGATTGTCCACATTGAAGATCGTCTGATGGTCAAAGCAGATGAACTCCTCGTTGTGTACTTTAAGACAACGTCGGAATTCCTCTTGGGTAGTGCCCATGAACTGGTCTCGGTGGATGTTCACCGTTATTATGGTGGTTCTGAGGTCAAATAGACTCCAGCTTGTTGAATCCCAAAACGGAATTGGGATGATGCTGAAAACTTCGAACTGAGCTGTTGAAACCAGCGGTAGCGTCAGTTTGAAGATGACGTGTTTTGCAGTCGGGGTTCCTTCGGCTCGCATGATTCTGTATAGCTGAATCACCTCCTTCGTTGTGACCAGCAGCATTTGATCTTGTGGCAAATGATCCCGTATCTGGTCTAGTTGGTCTATTAGTGGCTCGGGAGACACCAGCGTGGAGCTTATTCTCCGATGATGAATACCGATTAGGACATCAGATATGTCGGACTGCATTCGTTGGAGAGTTGTTGTGAGCAGGGTTAATTGTGCTATTAGTCCTAAGTACGTTTGAGTCAGATGATCGCTGTGATATGACCCTCTTTCTCGGTTGATAGTAGCCATATGCTGTTCCAAAATTTTTAGGCGATTATCAGTTGTTACCTTGTCTTTTCTGACTACGTTTATTGTCGCGTCGACAATTGATGTTTGGTTTTGAAGCAGATGTAGTAGAAAGTCTTCATTGGTTTTCACTTTCTCAATTACTTGAGTCATCTCTTCTGCGTATTTTGCGTCAAGAACACCAAAAAGGCTGCTTGCTACGTTTCCTATGATGTCCAGCGGCGATCTGCGTTTTCGAGAGGTTTTCATTAAAACGCTTCCTGCTTGTAGCTCGTTACGCACATGTTGAAAGTGTTGAACTATGGAGTTACATGCTGGAACATTTTTTAATTCCGGGCACATGTATCGTAACTCTGAAATTTCAGCAGACATTAGTTGCAAATCCTTCCAATATGGGTCCAAGTCATAGTATACGATCATGGTCCACTCAGACGTTGCTATTCTTGATGTTCCAAGTTTCTCATAGAATATTCCAGGCTTGTTTTCGAATTGTGTCACATTTATTGACTGTGACAATGCTAATGGAAGCATGAGCAACAGCACCACTAATGTTGACGTTAATGTAGGTGAAATTTTTGTTGTTCGCTGTGTGGGTGGCTCATCAATCTCCGTGGTGTCACTGATCATGTTGTGGGAACGTTTGACTGCCACATCTTCTGGAAAGAGCGGCGCTAGACGAGTGATCGGGCGCTTGTATACGCCAGATGCTGTCTTAACGTCAACCACTCGTACGTGGTTGTCCTGTCCAGGATATCTCTTAATGATGCGACCCATTGGCCACTTCATTACAGGAAGGTTGTCTTCCTTAACCAAAACTAATAATCCTTCAGGTACGTTTGGTGAAGCGGTCTTCCATTTATGCCGAGCTTGCAATTCTTGGAGGTATTCTGTAGACCATTGTTTCCAGAATGAATGCTTTAGGCGCGATACCAATTCCCAGCGCTTGACCAATGTTCTTCCTTGATGATCAGTATTGACGTCAGGAGGCGTTGTTAATGGTTCACCAATCAGGAAGTGTCCTGTGGTGAGCGCTGTTGTATCAGTGGGATCATTTGACATTGGAGTGATGGGTCGAGAATTGAGAATTGCTTCAATTTCGATTATCACTGTGTTTAGTTCTTCAAATGTCAATGAGGCTGTGTTGGTGGTTGTTATCAACAGCTTTTTTGCTGATTTTACCGCCGCTTCCCAGAGACCGCCAAACGATGGAGCCCTGGGAGGAATGAATTTAAAATCCACTTGCTTTTTGTTGCAATGATTCGTGATCAGAGCACTTGCCTTTGAGCTGAATATAGAGTCTTCTAATTCTTTAAGCTGATTGTTTGCACCCACAAAGTTCGTTGCATTGTCGCAATGAATAGTTTGGCACTTCCCACGTCTGCTTAAGAATCGACGCAGGGCGGCCAAGAATGCATCTGTGGTCAGGTCGCTTACCAGCTCCAGGTGTACTGCCTTTGTGGAAAAGCAGCAGAACACGGCGATGTACGCCTTATCTGGTCTTTTGCCTCGGATCTTATGGTGGATCGAGATTGGTCCACAGTAGTCGACGCCTGCATTAAGAAACGGGCGTGCTTGTGTGACTCGTTGTGCTGGGAGATTGCCCATGATTTGGTGCATCAGCTTTGGCCTAGCTTTGGTGCATCTAACACAGCTGTGGATGATGCTTCTAGCCATTGTCTTGTCATTGATAATCCAATATTGTTGTCTTGCGATTGCCCTTAATGCTTGAGCACCACAATGCATGTTCTCCTCATGTAGCTCCCGCAAAATCATTTTGACGATTGGGTCATTGTAAGGCAGCAAGACTGGGTGTTTTGCGTTGTATGGAAGTAGAGCTTCTTCAAGTCTACCACCAACTCGGATGAGCTCATCGTCTCCTAGGAAGGGAGATAACGATATGATCGAGCTCTTTTTATCCACAGTCTTATATCGTTGGAACTGTTTTAGCTCTGCTGTAAACTCGACTTGTTGTATGGTTCGCAGGATTATAGTGCGGGCGTGAGTCAGTTCTTCTGCGCAGAGCGTCGTGGTGTTCGCTCTGTTGGTTTTGTAGCAGAAGCGTAACATATATGCCACAATGCGTTGCAGCTTGTGAAACGAGTTGCTATGTCTGCAAGTATATAATTCATCCCCAAGTGCGCTGGGTGTGATTGGCAAGCTTACATGTTTAGCCTTTCTCTCAAGATTGCTGGGTTCTATGTTGGGTGCCTTCGTCCAGTTGTCTCGAGATCCGTGCAGGAATAATGGTCCATATAACCACAGATTGTGATCTGCCAGTCTGCTTGCTGCGATTCCTCTCGACAGGACATCGGCTGCGTTGTTGGCCGATGACACGTGACGCCATTGTGACTGGTTTGTTAATGCCTGGATTTTGGCTATTCGATTTGCCACAAAGGTATGGTATGTTGATGACGATGCGTTTATCCAGGATAACACAACGGTAGAATCACTCCAAAACCATCCTGAAACCGTGTTAATGTCCATGTGCAGATCCTGTCGGACTCGGTTTGTGAGCTCGGCACCGAGGACTGCAGCACAAAGTTCTAACCGTGGTAGCGATTGTTTGGCTGTCGGCGCCACACGTGATTTCGAACAGAGCAGTCTTACTGACACTTGGTTGTTTTTGTATGTAGCGCGTACATATACAGCTGCGCCATATGCTCATTCTGATGCATCTACAAACGTATGGAGTTCTTGGGTAACTGAGATTTTACCATCGTAGATATGCCGGGGAATTTGCATTTTGTTCAATGTTTGTAAGTCGTCCCGGTATTCTTTCCATTCGATTTGGTGTTGTAATGGTAATTCGTCATCCCAATCCAGTTTGAGCTCCCAAAGTTGTTGCATGAAGATTTTTGCCTTTACTACCACCGGTGCAAAGAGTCCTAGTGGGTCAAAGATTTGGGCCAGTTCGGAACATACCACCCGTTTGGTGATGCGTGTAGCCTGGCTTTTATGTGTTCGTCCACACAATGTATCCTTCTTCGGCATCCAGATGAGACCCAGAGTTTTCACGCTGTAGTGCTCTAGTGTCTCTCCTAGTTTTACATCGGTTACAATATCCTCTTTGGGGATTCCTTGGAGAAGTTGCTCATTGTTGGAGCACCACTTGCGCAATTTGAAACCGGACGGTAGCAATATCTTATTTAGTTCTTGTCGAACATGAATTGCTTCTGGAATCGTGTTTGCTCCAGTTAGACAGTCGTCAACATAGAAATCTGTTTTTAATGGTGTTGATCCTACTGGTAGTCTGTCTTTGTATTGTATTGCCAAATGTTCCAGACATTTCGTTGCTAGGAACGGAGCAGCTGTTGTTCCATATGTTACTGTTTTCAGGCGATAGTACCTGATCTCTTCGGATGGATTGTTTCTCCAGACTATCATCTGATGGAATTGATCCTCCGGATTCATCCACACTTGCCGGTACATCTTTTCTATGTCCGCTGTGAATACGTACTTATGAATTCGAAATCGTAGCAGAATGGACATAAGTTCGCTCTGAACGGTGGGTCCAGCCTGCAGAATGTCGTTCAAGGATTTCCCGCTTGTTGACTTGCGTGATGCATCGAATACTACCCGAAGCTTTGTGGTGGTGCTCTCAGGTTTGAGTACACAATGATGTGGAATGAAGTAGTGCCTTTTGGGAACTTTTGATGCTGGGACAATCTTCATATGTCCTAGTCGTTCATACTCTTCCATGAAGTCCACATAAGTCTTCCAAGTTTCTGTTGAGCTTCGCCGCTCCAGCGCTAGGAATCTTTTTGTTGCGGTTTCCAAAGACTCCCCAAGGGCTGAAGGGTGTTCGGAAAATGGGAGCTTTACAATAAAACGGCCGTCTGAAGCTGTCTGAAGATTTTCTATAAAATGAGCTTCACACCGTGCTTCCACTGGAGTGCGTGGTTTGTCTTCCGTCTCTAGATTGTCCAGAGTCCAGAATCTTTCCATGAGCTCGTTTACTCCCGTGGCACAAATGGGTGAGGAATTGTGGGCAGATTTGACTTTTCCTGCCACAATCCATCCCAGTTTCGTGTTTTGTAGCAACGGGCCTCCTGTCCTTAGCTGCTGTTGATCTGGTAGCAGCAGCGAGTAGTAATGCTCGGCTCCGATTAGCATGTCGATTTTGACTGGCTTATGGAAGTTTGGATCTGCCAGTGAGATCTTGCTTGGTATGTTTAAGCTATCTGAATCGAGTGCCTGAGCTGGTTGATCAGCTATTATCTGTGGTAATACAAAAGCTTCAATTCTTTGCGTAAAACCATTGTGAAGGGATTTCATGAGCACATTTACTCGTGCTCTGCTGGTCTTTGATTGACCTCCAATTCCTTCGATCCGTAATGTTGTGTCTTTTAGTTTGAGTGACAACATTGATGCCATTCGTTCAGAGATCAAGTTTATCTGTGATCCTGAATCTAGCAGTGCTCTGAAATTAGCAACCTGCCCGTTGTTGGCTTCTACTGCCACCTTTGCTGTGGCCAAAAGATTGTAACTATTGTTACTTGCTGCACCAACCGTCGGGCCTCTTGATTCTGTAGCTGCGCCTGATGCTGTTTCCAAATGTAGCATCGTGTTGTGCTTCCTGTCACACTTGAAGCAGTTTCGACCAGGGCATGCGTTTGTTTTGTGATTTGTTCTAAAACAATTAACGCACATTTTTTGTTTTTGTACCCAATTTAGTCGTTCTGATGGAGATTTGGAGCGAAATTCTTCGCATCCGTAGAGCCAATGGCTTGCTTTTTTGCAGAATGTGCATAAGGGTGCTCGCGTTCTCCCTGTGTTTGCTGATGCACATGTCGTGGCTTTTGGCTCTTTCCTTGATGCTGGTGGCTTCTTACTGGTTCCTAGAACCCGAATTCTTTGCTCCAAGAACTGAAGCATCGTATCCAGCGCCTGAATGTTCTTTGAGCTTCCCAATGATTGCTCATACAAGGCCTTATTTGTTACATCCAGTTTGTTTCTGATAATGGCAATCAATATCGGATCCCATGTAGATATATTGATGCCCAATCCCTTTAGTGATGCAAGGGATTCTATGGTTGTTATATACAATTCTTTTAATGACTTTGGATCGTCATTAATTGTTTGGTGTTTGAGGAAGCGGTTCAGTACCGTGTTCGAAACATCTCTGGGATTGTTGTATGCGTCAACTAGTATTTCCCAAGCGGCTTCATAATTTTCTTCCTTTAGATCGATATGTCGAATCAATCTTTCTGCCTCGCCGGTAACGGTGGTTTTAAGATACCACATCTTTTTCACCGTAGGCATGTTGGTCTCATGCACCATGCATGAGGACAGATCGAAGAACTGGGTACATTTTAATAGATCCTCATCAAACTTTGGGATGCTGATGCGTGGAAGATGCACGTTATCCGTGTTTGGTGTGGCTGATTTTGCCAATGCTCTTTGGACCTTACTTTCCAGTGTTAGGTAGGATTCCATGTCATACCCTTTTTCCACTGGGTCCTCATATTCCTCATGAATTGTGAAGAGGACTTCCTGTGCTTGAGTCCATAGTGATTTTATCAAATCATTTGATGTGCGTCCATCCGCCTCTGAAAGTTGTTCCAGATTGCGTTTAACGGACTCTACTATGGCCTTTTGTCGGCGACATAGTGAAAGCAGTTTGCTGTAATCCTTTGAGGGCTGCTGGATGAGACCGCTTTCTCTGGGATCTACTGGAGGATTCTCATGCTTTTCTTTAAAGACGATTTGACGTTCCCCACGAGCACTAGTAGTCTGTGATAGCTTATCCAGGCATTCGGTAAAGATCGTAATGTGTTGCTTACAGGTTGTACGTAAGTCTTCACGGAATTTTACGTATTCATCTGTTTTGTCTGTATCGCGAAGTTTGGAGTCGTTTTTGTTGAAGCGATTCCACGCATTTTCGTGTGCTGATATTTTGGCTTGAAAATAAGAGGCCGTTTGCTTTCGTTCTTGGGAATCTTTTTTAAAGTTCCGAATGCACCTCGATATTTCCTCACCAATCTCTTGTTGCACATCCATTGCCATTGTAGCGGCAGCTTCTGACTCCATATGTGTATTACTTGTACTTATTACTTTTTGACCCGTTGGGAGTGTTTTATTTGCTTTGCAGCTGGATACGCTCCGAATCGCAATCTATGGAACGCACGAAAAAACAAAAATTGATTGCCTCGGTGGTAATCGAATTCTATAGCTGTTTTTCTGTTGGCTGATAACCTGAATATGTCAGATTTGCCAAAGTGATACTTATTGGTAGGAGATGCTACCGTAAGTGTATGGCCTGATGCCAAATTTTTATTGAAGATGTCCTGTTGACTGCTTCAATCTGATGTCCAGATCGAATCCTTTCACTGTAGCTTGTTATACAGTTTGAAAGGATGACCAAGGTCGGGGGTCACCAAATGTTAATGTGTATGTGTGTGTGTGTGTGTAGGAAGCTGTGTTGCATACGGTACATAAACCATCTACAGTTTGGTCGTCGCAACTAGAACTTGAACCAGTTGGACTGCGGAGAGGGTATCCTACGGTGCGCAAGTGAGGATCTGAAGACACAGCGACAGCCTCTGTTGATTGCGATGGAAGATGAGTGACAGGCAGCTATGGTACTGTTTCTGATACTGACTTTATTGAACAAATGCATCTCCTTATATAGCTAACAGTGGAATTCTTATTCTATGGGAAGGACCGCACAGGCTCCTTGTGAGTGTATTTTTAGATTGGGTATACTTACTCTGTGCGGGGGTTATATTTCAGTGTATTTACTTAGGTACTTGGCAGCAATAAAGTAGATAGTTTATTGCTTGATCCCTTTTGGTGGGTTCGAGTTTACAAGTGCTATTGTCTATTCTTAGTTGCTAATGTATTTTTCGTGTCGTCATATTCAGTTTCATGAAATGACATGAACAATTTTATTTATGAGTATTTGTGTATGAGATTGAATTGTATATTCCTAATATTCATTAAATACATGTCTGTGTCTAAACAACCATGCCAATATAAATTTACAGTTACCGTTCAGAACGGATATAAAAGGAGAGATTAACACTAAGCATGATAGACCGGTATATGGCAAGCAGTATCCATACGCTTATTCGGTTAACGATTTCGTTAATAACGAAATAAGTAAAATGTTAGATGAAGGTATAATCAGACCTAGTAAAAGCCCATATAATTCACCGGTAATAGTAGTACCAAAGAAGGGAGTAAATGAGGACGGAACTCCTAAGCATAGATTAGTAATAGACTTTAAGAAACTTAATGAAACCATACCGGATAGATACCCTATGCAAGATCCTTCAGTAATCCTTGCCAATTTAGGTAAGGCAAAGTATTTCTCGGCCATTGATTTAGAGTCAGGTTTCTATCAGATTTTAATGAGGGAATCAGATATTGAAAAAACATCTTTTTCCATAAATAACGGCAAATATGAATTTCTAAAAATGCCTATGGGATTGACGAACGCTCCCAGAATTTTCCAAAGGGCAATGGACGATATACTTAGAAAACAAGTTGGGAAAACTTGTCACGTCTATATGGACGATATAATAATATTTTCAAAAACTATAGAACAACATTATAAAGATCTAATTCATATAATACAGATATTGCAAAACGCTAACATGAAAATTTCCCTAGAAAAGTCTAAATTCTTTCAATTGGAAACCAAATTTCTGGGATACATTGTTTCCCAAAATATCATTAAAACAGATCCAGACAAAATCTCCACAATACAAAACTATCCAATTCCTAAAAATATCAGAGAGCTACGTAGCTTCTTAGGACTAACAGGGTATTACAGAAAATTTGTCCGAAATTATGCCACAATTGCCAAACCATTAACAAAATATCTGAGTGGAGTAAATGGGAAAGTTTCACGAAGGGCATGCAAGAAAACATTAATACAGCTGGATGAACCAGCAATTGGAGCATTTAATAATTTAAAGGACTGTTTAATAGCACATATTGAATTAGTACAACCAGATTACAATAAAAAATTCACATTAACCACAGATGCATCGGACATAGCAATAGGTGCGGTTTTGTCGCAAGATGGGAATCCCATAACATTTATTTCTAAAACTTTAAGTAAAACCGAGCAATTATATGCTACTAATAAAAAGGAATTATTAGCTATTGTATGGGCATTAAAAAATTTGCGAAATTATTTATACAGACAGATAGTGATGTCGACCAGACAGAATCAGAATCAGACATAAATACTCAGCATTCAGCAGAGAGTAGTTTTGAAAACGTCATTCAAGAGACTAGCAAGCCTCTAAACCAATTTAAACAGCAGCTACTATTAGCGCAAGGGAGATTCACAGTTCATGAGTTAGTAAAAGTTTATGAAAATAACCGACATATTATTGAATTTGATACGGTTGACATCTGCTAATCATTTTAAAAGAATTTATTCAGCCTCACTTAACCACAGGAATACACTGCACTTTAGAAGATTTATACCTTATCCAAAATAAGCTAAAGGAAAATTTCATAAATAAATTTCTCTTCACGAGAAAGTTCCTCCAAGATGTAGTAAATTCAGAAGATAAAGCTATAATTATAGAAGAAACACATTGCAGAGCCCATAGAGGACTAGACGAAAATTACAAACAAATAACTAAGCTGTATTATTGGCCAAACCTGCACAAAAAATTAAAAGAATATATAAAAAATTGTGAGATCTGTAACAAAAACAAATATCACAGACACCCTGTAAAAATTCCAATTGGGGAAGCTCCCATTCCAGCAAAAGAAGGAGATCAATTACACTTAGACATATACTATGCCCAAAACCTAACATTCATAACTTGTATAGATTCTTATTCCAAATACTTGGTGGTCAAGGAAATTCAAAGTAAATTAAACATTGAAAATAAGGTCATGGAAATTTTGCAACACTTTCCGTTAGCAACATCATTAATGACTGACAACGAACCAAGCTTTACTTCAGCACAATTTAGATCATTCATACAAAGAAGTAACTTAACTATTTATTATGCTGATCCCAGACACAGCACCTCAAATGGTCAGGTAGAAAAGGTACATTCCACACTAACAGAAATAGCGCGGTGCATCAAGGATGATCTAAATCTAACAGATTATTCAGAAATAATAATAAGGGCGGCACTGAAATATAACCTGACGATACATTCAACGACCAATCAAATGCCATATGACATATTGTATAACAAAATAGAACACAAACATAATCCAATATTACTTAAGGAAGCTCAGACCAAAATGCTTAAGCTACATAACAAAGATAGAAGAGAAAAAGATTATAAAATAGGAGAAGTAGTTTATGAAAAGAAATTCGGGGAAAGAAATAAACTTCAATCCCGATACAAAAAGCAGGTAGTTAAGGAAAATCGACCGAATAAAATTATAATCAACAATAGAAACAGAATTATACATAAAGATAACATCAAATATTAAATATTTTTTCCAGAAAATGTATGCTGACTTTTGTTATATTGACGACTTTTTGAAAATACAAAATGTTGGATATAATTGTACCGTTTTAGTTTACCGTTCTATATATAAGCTATATATAAAACGGAGCTGATACAAGAGACACGTAGTGGTTCGGTTAAACGTTTATTTGAGAGTGAGTAAAGTGGTATATACATTATGAGCACGATACAATACAGTGTTGCCAGATAATTGTTGCTTATTCAAACAATAGTATCGATTACATTTTTAACACTTCTTCTTAAGCTACATACTTATTATCATTTTAAACTAACTACCGCATGTTTAACTTTGTCATTCCAAGTAATTTAACAAAGTCGTCGTGTTTTTTCTTGCTTAAACATTTTGTTAGTAGATCTTCAACATTGCCGTTTGTCGATACGTATTCTAGTATAATTTCATTACATTCTACTTTTTCGCGAACAAAATGATACTTAATATCAATGTGCTTCGTGCGTTTGTGATGTACCGGATTTTGAGCAATATGTTGCGAACTGATGTTGTCGCCATAGATGGTTAAAGGCTCTGTAACAGTTGACCAACCAATCTCGTCGAGAAGTCTTCGTAAATAAATAGCCTCTTTAGCAGCCATAGATAGTGCTATGTATTCAGCTTCAGTGCTGCTCAACGCGACAACACTTTGCTTAGTTGAAGTCCAAGAAAAAGCACTGCCTGCTAGGAAGAATGCGTATCCACTATAAGATCTTCTATCGAGCCTGTCATTGGCCCAGTCAGCATCAGCGAAACCTCTTACTGGTTCACCACACTTGCGGTATGAGATGTCCAAATTCTTCGTACCAGCCAGATACCTTAGAATGTGTTTTGCAGCCGTCTCGTGTTCTGCATGGGGATCAGTATTTCGTTGCGACAGTTTGCTTACTGCGTGCAAAATGTCCGGTCGGCTCAAGACTGCTAAATACATAAGGGAACCAATTAATGACTGATATTGTGTTACATTTACCTTGACACAATTATTATCAATGCAGCCAACTTGATAGCCCGGGTCGAGCGGTGTGCTGACTGGACGGCACTTGCTCATGCCATACGTGTCCAATAGTCCTTGAATATGCGATTTCTGGCAAAACGAAATCGAACCCTGTTCACCGTCTCGCTCAATTTCCATTCCTAGGAAAAAGTTTATGGGTCCGCCATCGTGCATCTTGAAGTTTGATGCGATCTTCTTCTTAATTACGGCTATGTCATTTTTGTTTGGACATGCGATAATTAAATCGTCGACGTAGACTGCAATATAGCTGTATGTTTGCTCATCTTTCTTGACGTACAAGCATGCCTCGTTCTTACATCTCTTGAAGCCCATGGTAGACAATACCTCGTCGAGCGTTTTGTTCCATACTCGCCCGGATTGCTTGAGTCCATAAAGTGCTTTACGCAGCTTTAGAACTTTTTCTGGATGATGCTTGTCGACAAAATTCTGAGGCTGCCTCATGTACACAGTCTCATGGAGTTTACTGTTCAGGTAAGCATTTGATATATCTACTTGATGCATATACAGCTGTTTTTCTGCAGCAATTGCGAACAACATGCGAATGGTCTCGTACCGAATTACAGGTGAAAACGTTTCCCAATAATTTACTCCAAATTGTTGCCCACAGCCTTGAGCAACCAATCGAGATTTGAACTTCTCGATGAGACCATCCTTGTTTCTCTTAATTCGAAAAACCCATTTGGAACCAATGGCTTTTTGTCCTGGAGGGAGTTCACACAATGACCACGTGTTATTTTCCTGTAGAGCGTCGTATTCAGTTTGCATTGATTCTTTCCAATTTTGAGAATGATCGCCTTGCAATGCTTCAGCAACTGACTGCGGTGTCTCAGTGTCATCCATCTGATTTAGGAAACTATTGAGCACTGCCTGGTACTGCTTTTTCGGTCGCCCAGGTTGACCGCTGCGGATGATTTTTGGTCTGCCACGCCCACGCTGTACTACATTCTCTTGTGGTGGCACCTCTTGACCACTCACGGAATTGTCGTCAGGTTCACTTGCGCTCAAAAACTCCTCCTCCACTTCGCTGGAGTCACTGCTGGAATTTGCATGATCAGCAATTAAAGGTGCATATGAGTGTTGATCAGGAACTTTAATTGACTCAAGGCGGAGTATATTTGTCATGAAATCGTCATTTCGATCTGAAATACCACAATTCTCAATGCTTTTTGTGTCAATCTCACCTTCTATAAATTTCACATCACGCCTTTCAATTATTGTACGGTTCTCTCGATCGTACAGGCGGTAAGCTTTTGCTGTAAAGGAGTAGCCGACAAAAATGTATTCTTTGCCTTTTGCCTGGAATTTGCTTCTTCTGGTCTTATCCAAAGCAAATGCGCGAGATCCGAATACTCGCAGGTGTTTTACTGATGGCTTGCGTCCTTTCCAGGCTTCGAATGGTGTACCGCCACTTAAGGCTTTTGTGGGACATCTATTTCGCAAGTAAACTGCCGTGGTAACAGCCTCTGCCCACAAGAACTCCTCCAGCTTTGCATGGATTAGCATACTTTTTGCCATCTCTACAATTGTTCGATTGGCTCTCTCGGCTACACCGTTTTGCTGAGGGGTGTAGGGAACCGTCAGTTGCCTTTGTATACCGCACTCGTTCAAAAAACCAGAAAATTCCTTATTTACATACTCTGTGCCATTATCGCTGCGCACAGCCTTTATTTTGTTGCCCGTTTGGCATTCCACAAAACTTTTGAACATTTTGAATTTTTCGAAAACTTGGCTTTTTGCGTGCATAATGTATACAAATATCTTGCGCGAGTAGTCATCAATAAATGTCACAAAATAGCGATTGCCGCCGATCGATTTTACATTCATTGGGCCACATACATCTGTATGCACTAGCTCAAGTACTTGCTCCGTTGTTCGATTTAACTTCTGTTGAAACGGCAATGCACATATTTTTGCTCTGTTACATGTATCACAATTGATTTCCATTTTCACATTTTCAAAGTTCATGCCATGAACAAGCTGTTTATCGTTCAACTGTTTTAAATCTTGGAAATTAAGGTGGCCAAACCTATTAAACCATATAAACTGCACTTTTTTCTGAGCACTGTTTGTACACATACAAATTGTTTTCTTGCTTGGCTTTTATTATTGTTTCTCCTTTTTTATTTTTAATCAGTGCCACTTTTCCAATAAATGTAGTAGAATTCTCGAATTTAGCTGCTGTGCTCACTGAGAAAAAATTCATGTGTAATTCGGGGACGTATAACACGTTTTGCAAGTTTATTAAAATATTTTCACCCAGAATTTTAACATTACCAGATCCGGGTGATGAGACGAACTTATTTGTAGCCAACATTATCGATGTTTCCTTCTCGACATAGTTTAGGAACATGCTGCGATCGCAACACATGTGCGATGTTGCGCCACTATCTACGCACCAAACTCTCTTTTGCTGCTCTCCGACAAAACAGTGCATTAAACTGCTTGCCTGTTCTCTTTGTCCATTTGTTTTGCTACCCTTTTTCTTAGATCTGCACTCGCTTGCTCGATGACCAGTTTTTTCGCATTTGAAACATTTTCCCTTGAATTGTTGCTTTACGCCTGTGTTCCCGTCGTTCTTGGTTCCGTTATTCTCGACATTCTCGTTTTCTCGCGATCTGCGCTGTGTATGTGTGTATACTGCTTATGTGGCCGAATGATTTTCGCGCTCAGCCTTCTCCTGTTTTCTGGTGCCTTCTTCCAGCATTTTTACTTTAAGAGCTTCAAATTTTGGCAGCTCGTCACGCGTTTCAATCGCGACTACAAAATTTTCCCAAGATTCGGGCAATCTGCTCAATAACATGATGACTTTTAGCTCATCGTGGAGTTTTATGTCCAGTTCCGCCAATTTTTCAATTGTCTCTACAAAAGAATTGACATAGGCGGAAACATCATCGCCCTGCTGCATATTTAGTCGAATAAGTTTTTGATAAAGTTGCACCTTTTGGATGGGGCCTTTTGGCATGTGCAGTTCCTTTAATTTTTTCCATATGGCTTCTGATGTTTCGCACGTCTTTATGTGCACAAACTGCGATGCCTTAACATTTAAGGTTATGTACGCCATTGCTTTCTGATCCAATTTATTCCATTTCTCGACAGCTGCGGCATCTCCTCCACTGCCTTTTCCACAGACTACATCCCATAATTCTGTCATTACCAGGACACTTTTCATGGCCATATGCCATACACTGTAATTGCCCTCATCAAGTTTTTCGATTTGATTTGACAAATTCATGTTGCTAATTGTTCCGCGTGTGTGCACAAAATAACTGTTGACAATTTAGCACAACCGACACTCAAACCCAGACGGTTTTTAGTCTGTTATTAAGCCGAAACAACGAACTCTGGGCCCATAACCAATGTTGGATATAATTGTACCGTTTTAGTTTACCGTTCTATATATAAGCTATATATAAAACGGAGCTGATACAAGAGACACGTAGTGGTTCGGTTAAACGTTTATTTGAGAGTGAGTATACATACATACAGTGAGTATATATACATTATGAGCACGATACAATACAGTGTTGCCAGATAATTGTTGCTTATTCAAACAATAGTATCGATTACATTTTTAACACAAAATAAAGTAAAAGAATTAACTGAAAATAATAATAAACAATTTGTAATAAATTCCAAATTTTTCAAAGAAATTGAATTGCTATCAAATTCATTAAAAAATTTCATCTTCAATGATACCATAACCCTCTTAAAAGTAAACATTTTCAATACAAAAATTTTAAATAAAAACGAAATAGAGGACATTTATAAGCATGAAAAACATCCTGTTGAACTGTCTGATCTGCTGGACATAGCAACGGTTAAAATAATTCGAAATGCAGATTTAATAATCATTTACATAAAATATCCACAAATTAAAGATATTTGCAAGTTTTACCATGCAAGAGCCATCTCACAAAATGATGGAATGTTAGTTATAAGTGAAAAAGTTTGTGAATGTAAGGAGAAATACTATTTAATGAATAATTTTAAAAGTGAAACTTTTAACAATTACGCACAAATAAATTAAAAGAATACCTGTTTCACCAATTTACTTAATGGCTTTAAAGCCAACTGCACTAAAAAAAGGGAAAAAAACAAAGAAATAGACATCATTCAGGATGGTGCCATATTAGTTTCAGGCAAAAATATCGTAGACAATACTACTTTGTTAGGATCGTATCTCCTTATATTCAACAACACAATTGTAATAAATAATATAACCCACATAAATGATAAGGGTAAAATTCTAAGATATATATCGCATCATAGATATAGCGATTTTGAATTAGTTGATTATATACAATCGAATGATAAGCAATTTTCTTTTGATAATGTTAATATTTTAAATCCCCTTATAACATTAGGTAATACGGCCTTACCATTAACAACATTATTTTTAATCATTTTGATATTGATAATGTTATTTTACTTCGGCTATAAATTAACCAAATTTGTACTTATTAAATCAATAAGAATACCGTCAGAAGAAATAGTGGAAAGCAACATTCAAATACTGTCAGAAGAAATTAGAGCTCTATCAGAAATTAAAAATGTATCGGGACGAAACATTTAAGAATGGGGGGAGTTAACGTACCCAATTCTATTGAGCTCTTATACGAGTTGTAAACAATCTTTGGCTTTCCAAATCGAAAACAATTTCAATCTTGGGCCTCCGCCTAATTGATTTCTAAGATGTACAATCTCAAGGGCTCCCGCCGCAATCCCAATCTTTGACACTCGCCTAAATGGAAAACCAATGTTTGCCCACACCCGGCTTCTCATAAACAATCTCACTCCCGGCTTTCTGCAGATCCTGCACTTTAGGCATTTTACAGTTCTCTCTTTGGATGACGAAATCCAATACTCGGGATGGCGAAATCAATTGAAATGTCTATAGAAAAACTATTCCCGAAAGGGATCAACGATGAAAAGATCAGAAAGTTCAAGTCAGTCTTGATCCAGCAGCGACACCGCAAAGTCTAGCTAAAAATTAAGATCGCGCAATCCCTTTGCCCGGAATTCCTTTGTGACCCTCTACTTAAATCTATATCAGTGAAGTTCGAAGTAAAATAAAAACTTTTTTAAAACACAAT
The DNA here is from genome assembly GCF_003286085.1 of Drosophila persimilis. Classification (NCBI taxonomy): domain Eukaryota; kingdom Metazoa; phylum Arthropoda; class Insecta; order Diptera; family Drosophilidae; genus Drosophila; species Drosophila persimilis. The sequence continues at coordinate 53,540 of NW_020825448.1, read as the reverse complement.
CCGCTACCGCAGTTATTTAATTTACACGCCATTTCGCTAAAGTTCGATAATTGCCAGAACCTCAAGGTCATAAGCAGGATATTTCTCTTGACATGGCTTAGTCCTACGGCTCATATATTGAACTGGATGGAATTGGCTGTCTTCCAAACTCTTTTGCAGTAACACGGCTCCATATCCCCATTTTGATGCATCAGTATGGATTTCTGTCTCCAACTTCGGGTTGTACATTTCTAAAACAGGTCTACTAATCAATGCTACCTTTAGTTGTTCAAACGCAACCTGATGTATCTCCTTAAATTCAAATTTAACATCCTTCCGCAGCAGATCTGTAAATGGTTTTGCAATAACAGCATAACCCTCAATAAACTTTCGGAAATAAGAAGTCAATCCTATGAAACTCTGCACTGCTTTTTTATCAACTGGCACTGGGAACTTTTCGACTGCCCTCGTCTTCTCATCACTTGGTCTTATCGTATTCTTTTCTATTATATACCCCAGAAAATGAACCCTTTGTCGTAACAGCTGACACTTTCTCCAATTTATACGTAGCCCATTCATTTCCGCTATCTTCAGTACTTTTCTCAACTTTAACAAACCTTCTTCTATATCTTGACTACAAATAATAACGTCATCCATATAGACTGCTGCTTCATTATCCTTTACTAAATCTCTCAACACAGCCATTATAAATCTGGTGAACACCGCTGGAGAATTTGAAATTCCGAATGGTACATATAAAAATTCGAACTGACCATTCTGAGTCACAAAAGACGTATATTTTTAAGACTCAACTTCTACAGGCACATGGAAAAAACCATTCGTTAAATCCAACGTGGTGAAATACTTTGCACCCTACAGTTTCTCCAACATTGGAAAGTTATCGCGAACTATTTTCTCATTCAGCTTTCGGTAATCACAGCAATCTTGCTACCGTTCTTTTTGGGTACCAATACTACTGGTGATGCATACTCCAATGTACTTGGCTTTATAATCTTCTGAGCCAGCCACTCTTCCACTAGTATAATTTTCATTTTTATTGACGCATCTACATTTCTCTGAGGTTGGTACTTTCCTACCATACCCCTAACCTCTCTAGCATGTGCTTCACTGAGATGACCAACATCAATTGAAAACTCCTTCTCAACTTCGTCAATACTTCACATGCAAATTCCTTTATATTCATTAAACAATTCCAGGCATGCTACCTGATTAAGTTTCTTATCTTTATCCTCGCCACAAACTCTACGAACAAATCTTGTTCCTGTCTTAGAAACTTGCATGTTAACATGATCCAGAATAGTCCTTCCTAAAATGGCTTCAAAACCAATATCCTCGTCTGGAATGACATGAAATTCTACCTCCATTTCAATCTCATCGATTTTCACTGTTATCGAAAAGCTACCAAAAGTTACAACTTGACCTATTTCCTTTCCAAACCACCTATTCTGAGGAACGCTACTCTGGTCAACCGTACCCATACGGATTACCGAGGTCGAACGGCATTTTCAGTCCCTTGTTAAATGAATATTCCCTACTTCATGATCTTCGACTAGTTAAGCCGGTGTTTTCACCGGGTCCAGACGGGGTTCCAGGTTGTGTTCTCAGGTACTGCGCCGAGGCTTTGTGTGGACCATTGCTTAAACTATTCACCCTGTCCATTGATTCCTCTTGCTTCCCCATAATCTGGAAGGAATCGTTTATAGTTCCTCTCCATAAAAAAGGTAGCAAGTCAGATTGTAGAGGTATAGCAAAGTTATCCGCTATTCCCAAATTGTTTGAGAAGATTTTAACTCCGCACTTCAACATCTCTGCAAGTCACTTATATCTCCAACTCAGCATGGATTTATAAGGCGGCGATCAACCACCACGAACTTGTTAGAGTTGTAGTGGCCAGTGAAGCAAACCCAGATTAAATTCCCTAATAATTTCCCAGATATAAAGCAGATTCAAATCACGCGCCAAATTGATTAGTTCGAACACCAAGGCTTTAAAAACAGCTACTTCGAATATGGAGCTTTAATTGCTCGAATGTTCGAATGACCGAATTCCATGGAAGGGTCCCGTTAAAGCTCGTCTATGCCGCTTAAGCCGACAGCGACGGTGAACACGCGGATCAATTCCATTTTTCTCCCAAAACACTTCGGTTGTGCCTGTGCCAATAGTGCCAAACTCTAGTGGAAGTTCACGTGTCCCTGTATTACATAATACATACCAAATTACATAACTGCAAGTCGGCGGAGAATCGACTAAAAAGCATGATCAAGCTATATTGTGTGGTGAAAGTGCAAAGTGCTACGTAGAGAAAAAGAAGGTGATTATAGAGGAAAGCAGGTTTGGTACATTCACTGAATTCCGAATCTATTACAGAATCTCTTGGTCACTGGAGGTCTGCCGTGCTTTGGCGCTCTCACGCCTAAACCCCCCACGCAACCTCCAGTGTCTTATTTTTGACCGCTTCGAATTACCAGCGTTTCCGTTGTACGGACGATCTGCATCGACTTTTGAATGCCCTCTAATCGTATCGTGCGAGATGCCACTCAACATCCTTGATGTGGAATCGACGTCGCCTAGGAATTAAAGTGGAAATTTATGTCAGCTAAAATTGTGCAGAAGATGTGAATACAAGATCAGGAATCGGAATCTAGGGTGACCTGTGTCGTGGACAACATGGGATCATCGATTCGTGAGTACGAACATACCCGCGAAATAGCAGGGTATAGCAGCGGTGCAGCGTAATGAAAGGGAGAGCGTGATAACTCACACGCCAAGAGCGAGCTTTCGTTCGAAGAGAATTCGGACATATGCGTGCGTATGCACACACATATAAACGTGCATTAATTGATCATCGACATTCTCTTTGCTTTGTCTTGTTCTTTTCTTTTGCTTGCATTCTTGTGTTTGCACTTCAATTAAATTTGACTTTACATGTAAAATCATATAAACATATACATTTATATTAAGGAATGTCTTTCCTATAGAATTAATTTCTTTATCATATGTCTTAAGTTCCTTTCCTAATCAACTCAATGTTAAGCCTTGATTCACTCTGGCAATGTCGGCCAAAATATCATTCTTTAATTCTTTACTATTTTTATATAATTAATATTGTTCCACAGCTACCGAAGCAGTTCATTGGGCCCAACGAGCTCGTCAAGGAAAGTGTTTGAATTTGGTAATGATCATTAGTTTCGTATCAAATGGAAATGTTGACCTTCGTGAGTAAAAAGGCTCAGTTTTGCTATGAATTGTATTTTATATTCTTAAGTTAATGAACCTTTTGTTATATATGAATCTTTTGAATCTTGATTAATATAACTATTTTGAATTAACATGAATTTGGAATAAATAACAACCATTCTGTCTAAGTACATAATGCCAATGATGCATCGAGTGTAATAATGCAGCGGTAGTTACGTTAGGGGCCATGCCAACATCGTTCCACGCATTCCCGAAGGTAGGGAGGGTATAGAAGAACTAGTGATCTCCTACACCTAGGATCACTAAATTAAATACGCGACTACCGGATTCCTTCTTGCCATCTATGCCGACCGAGGATTGATTACATTTGTTTTTTTTTTTGTTTTGATCAAAGTAGATTCTGTGTAAGTGCACTTAAATTTTTATAATATGGCGAGAACAAGGAAGTATAGGGATAGGAAAGACCCCGACCCCATCCGGAGAGCTGAGCCCAGAGCGCAGTATAGTGCACTAACCCCGATTCCCTTTCCTGCTGAGGCTGCATTGCCAACAAGATTTAACCAGCCCGTAGCCGTAACATTATAAAATGGCGCCCAACGTGGGGCCGAAGACGAAACGAGGTGTTATTATCGGAAAAGTGTAGAAAAGATACGATTATTTCCAGATGAGGATAATTCCGAACGGTTGGAGTAACCTTCGTGCTTCACGGTTAAGCTCTGTTAATACATCCATTAGCCTGTTAATTAGAAAATTCGGTATATCGTGTAGACGTGTAGACAGCTTTTGGAATGGAGATTTCTATTCGACTGAGTAGGGATTGGTCTACCAAGAAATGACGGCGTGAACTGTATAGATGTCTGAAGAAAATATTTTAGTAGAATAAAGATGTTAGTGCCGTGTATCTGAGCTGTGGAATTTGCGATTGCAATTCAGGATTTTGTATTGATCGACCCAACCAGACGCACGACCACTTTAAACTTTATAGGAACATGACTTGTTCGGTACTTGGAATGGCGGGTCTTAGAGAAACTTTGAGTTCCCGACGAGTATCAAACATAGTCTAATATCCATATCCTTTAATATCCATTTAATTCAATAATCATAGAGGCAGAAGAGAGGAGTTACACATCGATGTAGAATTGGCATTTGTGGAAAAGACAGAAAATATTTTGCTGATTGGAAGAAAAAAATTAAGAGGAAATATGGCCAGTAAAGATAATAGCTTTGAAGCTGCATTAAATCAGCATGGCTATTGTCGCATTTGCCACGATAAACTTGAGAAAGATCAATTGTTTGCCACGACACCGTGTCAACATCAATTTCACCATTCCTGTTTGACCGATTGGCTTAAGAGTTCACCGAGTTGTCCAACCTGTCGCGGACTATGCACTACAGAATTGTTAGTTCGGGGAAATGTTGATTTGGCGACGGAATTAAATAACGCGGACCTTGCAGAGGTAGGAGATTCGAACACTGAAGGAATTCCCCTCGATGCGCCAGGGCCAAGTGGAAGTAGATTTCGAGGTAGAGGCAGAGGCGCTATTCCCAAGTCAAATATAGTAACGAGATCTAAGCAAAGGGAGGGAAATCCTACCCCTACAGACCCAACTAGCCAATCGCTGAATTCATCTAACGCCATGGATAAAAGTGAAATTGTTAATTTGGTAAGGTCAATGATGGGCACCCAACAAAAGACGTTGTTGGAGAAGCTAACCGCCCATATAGAGACAGCATTGAGCCATCAGCTGAGTTCGTTTCAATTGAGATCGGGACTTGCGGAGCAGGCTTCGAATTATCAGCATGTACCCGCAGACGTTAGGAGTAGAGCAAGCCAAGAGGCAGACTTAAGGAATACTAGCAATCGCTCGTCAGTTTCAATTTCACCAGAAAAGGTAGGACATGTTATTCAAAACTGGAAGGTAAAGTTTGACGGTAGTAAGGACGGTCTATCGGCCACAGAATTTATTTACCGGGTACGTTCCTTGACGGCACAGACCCTGGGAAACAATTTCCAGCTGGTTTGCGATCATTTGCACTTATTGTTATCCGCAAAAGCAGGTGATTGGTTCTGGCAGTTCCATCGTAAACATGAACAGTTCGCGTGGGAGACTTTTTGTCTGGCATTTAGGGATAAATATGACGATGCTGCCACTGATGTCGACATATGGCGTAGAATCGCGAAACGAAAGCAAGGGGAAAATTAACCTTTTGATTCCTATCAGAATAGTATAGAAGAGTCGGTGAATAGACTCGAGCGTAGCCTACCAGAATGCGACCTTGTTAAGCTGTTGATGGACAATTCGAAAAGTACACTTCATCACGAGTTACTACATTTGAATATCACTTCGATAAAGAAATTACTTTTAGAGGTTAAAAAGCACGAACAATTTTATTCGGAACTTCGAAACCCTTCTTACAAAATGCCTTTTGTAAACCGGCGCAACATCTCTGAGATCTCTCCGGAGAGGGAACACCTTGAGGAGCCTGAACCAATAATATCAGCGATCATGCGTAATAAGATGTCCTGCTGGAATTGTGATAAGATAGGGCATAGATGGGATGATTGTGTGGAACCTAGAAGCATATTTTGTCACGGTTGTGGAACCAAGAATGTTTACAAGCCACGTTGCTCTAAGTGCCATCCTTCGGAAAACCGGCTGCGGGATGTGTCAACGAACCCACTGTAGGCACATCCGTACCAAAACATAGCGAAAGCATCAGTCAGACTATAGATGAGGGTTTAGCTAAAACCGCTATGGACTCAGGATTTTTATCGGATAAACGACCAACTAGATATTTACCCTTACATGTAAGACTGTCAAATTACAAGAAAGCTAGAAATAGGATATTTGGCAATCTTTGTACCATATCAACTACGACAAAATCTAAAAGATCTACCCTTCGATTACGCAAATTTTGGAAAACAGTTGTTAGCACTCGACAATGCTTAATTGCTTCCATATTCAGTACGGGAGATAATCGTCTGTACACACCCATCACGATTGAAGACAAGGTTTACAACGCCTTGTTAGATTCTGTAGCGTCGGTTAGTTGCGTTGGCAACAATGCCGCCCGTGCTCTCCTTAACCATCCGAAATCACGTAAGTGTTCGGGAAGGGTTAAAACAGCCAGCGGAACCAAATGCTCGGTTGAGGGCATTTTCACAGCGACTATTACATATCGTAGTCTCACGGAAAGTATAGATTTTTTCATAATACCAAATTTAACCCAAGAGGTTTACTTAGGAATTGACTTTTTTAGGAAATTTAAACTTGCTGATCGACTCATGAGCGAAAGTGTCTCTGAGTTAGATATAGGTCCCACGGAGGATGAGGAAAGCTCACCCAAGTTACACAAACTTTCTAGTAAAGAGCAGGAGAGACTGCAAGGTGTCGTCGAAATTTTTCCTTCGTACGAACGAGACGGATTGGGCAGAACCAGCATCGACGTAGGTAATGCTAAGGCGATTAAACAAAGACACTGGCCAATCTCCCCTGCGCGCGAAAAACTTATGTTTGCTGAGGTAGATAACAAGTTAGCTCTCGATATCATAGAACCTTCTTGCAGTCCTTGGAGTAGTAATTGTGTTCTTGTTCAAAAAGGTGATAAGGTTCGGTTGTGTTTAGACTCTCGCGAGATCAATAAATACACGAGGAAGGATGCTTACCCCTTACCACATATTGACGGGATCTTAAGCCGCTTACCTCCAGCGCGGTATATAACTGGTCTTGATATGAAACATGCTTTCTGGCAAATACCATTGGACGAGCCATCACGACCGTATACTGCGTTTACCGTTCCGAATCGTCCACTGTACCAATATAAGGTCATGCCATTTGGTCTGACAAATGCACCTCAGACCTTATGCCGATTAATGGACCATGTCATACCGCCACATTTACGGAATCGAGTTTTTGTATATCTCGATGACTTGCTTGTTCTATCGGATGACTTTGATTCGCACTTGATTCTTTTGCAAGAAATCGCACTATGCTTAAGAAAAGCGAATATCACTATCAACGTTCGAAAATCTAAGTTCTGCATGAGAGAGATTAAATATCTCGGTTTCATAATTTCGGATGGTCAGATCAAGACTGATCCATTTAAGATTCAGGCAATCAACGACTTCCCAATTCCAACAACGGTAAAGCAGTTACGACGGTTTCTCGGTTTATCCGGATGGTATCGACGTTTCGTCGAGAATTATGCCTCCGTGAGCTATCCATTGACCAAGATGCTTAAGAAACAGAATACTTCCTTAATATGGAATGAAACCGCAACCAATGCTTTTGAAGAAATGAAACGAAGATTAACATCAGCTCCAATCCTCAGAACTCCTGATTTTTCTAAGATATTCATCTTATTGTGTGATGCTAGTTCTTTTGGTCTCGGGTGCGTCCTAGCTCTAGAGAATGAAGAAGGCTTCGAAATGCCAATTGGATACATGTCGGTTAAGTTATGCAAAGCTCAACGGAATTATTCCGTTACAGAACTAGAATGTCTAGCAGTTATTAAGGGAATTAAGAAATTTCGAGTTTACATAGAAGGCCAGGAATTCTTAGTAATAACCGACCATGCAGCATTGCAGTGTTTGATGCGACAAAAGGATTTGTCTGGAAGGCTCGCGCGATGGGCTATACAGTTACAGGGTTTTGATTTTCGCATTGAACACCGGAAGGGTTCACAAAATGTTATTGCTGACACTCTGTCAAGGCAAAATGAATCGTCAGTAGATGAGTCTATAGATCTAGGGCCGATCATCGATTTAGAGTCCGAGCATTTCACTTCGTTGGAATATCTTGATTTAATTGAACGCATTCAGCAGAACCAAGAGAAACTTCCAGATTTAAAAATAACAGATGGCTATGTATACAAACGCACCGAAGCTTCGATTGGAGATTCTGAATCTGACCACCAGTCGTGGAAATTATGGGTACCCTCTGGCCTAGTCAGTAGTGTTATCAAACAAGCCCATGATTCTCCTAGCGCATCACATGGCGGGATGGGTAAAACCGTTGAAAAACTTAAGAGATACCTGTTCTGGCCCAAGATGTTGGTTCAAATCCGAGAGTATGTGAATAATTGTGTCATTTGTAATCAGACCAAAAGTCCCAATATAGTATTACGACCACCATTGGGAAAGCCAATGCAATCAGAGAGACCGTTTCAACGACTCTACATGGATCTGTTAGGTCCATACCCTCGTTCAAAGGCAGGGAATATCGGATTATTAATAATCGTGGATCATTGTACAAAATTCCATTTCCTCTGCCCATTGAAACGATTCACTTCCGGAAAGATTTGCGAGTACTTAGAAAATTCCATTTTCTTTACGTTTGGAGTGCCGGAATCCATCTTAACGGACAATGGTTCTCAATTTCGATCAGGATTCTTTGAGGCTTTTCTAACTCGATTTTCAATTAAACATATTTGTACCGCTTTTTATTCGCCTCAAGCGAATGCAAGCGAGCGCTTAAACCGATCGGTTTTGGCGGCGATCCGTGCGTACGTGGGGAAAGATCACACTACCTGGGATCAACGACTGAATGAGATTAACGGTGCTATTCGATCCATTCTACATACAACCACCGGATATTCTCCTTACTTCCTTACGTTTGGGCAAAACATGATTTTGAATGGCAAGGATTACGAATTGCTCAGGAAACTTAACTTGCTATCAGATGATTCTAGAGTTAATTACCCCGATGCTCTGCAGTTGGCAAGGTATGCAGCAAAGGTCAACAATGCAAAGGCTCATGCAACCAACGCGAGGGTATACAATTTGAGGAGTAGAAACATACAATTCAACGTCGGAGATCAGGTTTACGTTCGCAATTTCTCCCAAAGCAACGCGTCTAAACAATTCAGCCATAAATTAGCGCAGGTGTTTGTGACAGCAACAGTAACGAAAAAGCTAAGTCCTGTTTATTACGAATTATCGAACGAGAAAGGAAAGAAAATGGGAGTATACCACGTAAAGGATATTCAAACCCGCTAATTCACTATCCTTCTTTTCTTTTCGATTACGATCCCTGTCGATCACTCCGGGACATAATCTGGTGGTGGAGAGTGTAGTGGCCAGTGAAGCAAACCCAGATTAAATTCCCTAATAATTTCCCAGATATAAAGCAGATTCAAATCACGCGCCAACTTGATTAGTTCGAACACCAAGGCTTTAAAAACAGCTACTTCGAATATGGAGCTTTAATTGCTCGAATGTTCTTTTTCGTCTCTCGAGACCGAATTCGATGGAAGGGTCCCGTTAAAGCTCGTCTATGCCGCTTAAGCCGACAGCGACGGTGAACACGCGGATCAATTCCATTTTTCTCCCAAAACACTTCGGTTGTGCCTGTGCCAATAGTGCCAAACTCTAGTGGAAGTTCACGTGTCCCTGTATTACATAATACATACCAAATTACATAACTGCAAGTCGGCGGAGAATCGACTAAAAAGCAAGATCAAGCTATATTGTGTGGTGATAGTGCAAAGTGCTACGTAGAGAAAAAGAAGGTGATTATAGAGGAAAGCAGGTTTGGTACATTCACTGAATTGCCACTCAACATCCTTGATGTGGAATCGACGTCGCCTAGGAATTAAAGTGGAAATTTATGTCAGCTAAAATTGTGCAGAAGATGTGAATACAAGATCAGGAATCGGAATCTAGGGTGACCTGTGTCGTGGACAACATGGGATCATCGATTCGTGAGTACGAACATACCCGCGAAATAGCAGGGTATAGCAGCGGTGCAGCGTAATGAAAGGGAGAGCGTGATAACTCACACGCCAAGAGCGAGCTTTCGTTCGAAGAGAATTCGGACATATGCTTGCGTATGCACACACATATAAACGTGCATTAATTGATCATCGACATTCTCTTTGCTTTGTCTTGTTCTTTTCTTTTGCTTGCATTCTTGTGTTTGCACTTCAATTAAATTTGACTTTACATGTAAAATCATATAAACATATACATTTATATTAAGGAATGTCTTTCCTATAGAATTAATTTCTTTATCATATGTCTTAAGTTCCTTTCCTAATCAACTCAATGTTAAGCCTTGATTCACTCTGGCAATGTCGGCCAAAATATCATTCTTTAATTCTTTACTATTTTTATATAATTAATATTGTTCCACAGCTACCGAAGCAGTTCATTGGGCCCAACGAGCTCGTCAAGGAAAGTGTTTGAATTTGGTAATGATCATTAGTTTCGTATCAAATGGAAATGTTGACCTTCGTGAGTAAAAAGGCTCAGTTTTGCTATGAATTGTATTTTATATTCTTAAGTTAATGAACCTTTTGTTATATATGAATCTTTTGAATCTTGATTAATATAACTATTTTGAATTAACATGAATTTGGAATAAATAACAACCATTCTGTCTAAGTACATAATGCCAATGATGCATCGAGTGTAATAATGCAGCGGTAGTTACGTTAGGGGCCATGCCAACATCGTTCCACGCATTGCCGAAGGTAGGGAGGGTATAGAAGAACTAGTGATCTCCTACACCTAGGATCACTAAATTAAATACGCGACTACCGGATTCCTTCTTGCCATCTATGCCGACCAGGGATTGATTACATTTGTTTTTTTTTTGTTTTGATCAAAGTAGATTCTGTGTAAGTGCACTTAAATTTTTATAATATGGCGAGAACAAGGAAGTATAGGGATAGGAAAGACCCCGACCCCATCCGGAGAGCTGAGCCCAGAGCGCAGTATAGTGCACTAACCCCGATTCCCTTTCCTGCTGAGGCTGCATTGCCGACAAGATTTAACCAGCCCATAGCCGTAACATTATAGAGTTTACCTCTTTCATTATTAAAGGCTTTCAAGGTAACTTACAGACGGATGTTATTTACACCGACTTTAGTAAAGCATTCGACTCTGTAAACCTATTAGGGTTTCCGCCCAACCTCCTGAGATGGATTTCTAGCTATCTTTGTTCTAGGTCTCAAAGAGTCCTCTTCAAAAACTCCCTCTCTTTACCAGTAAAGGTTTCTTCGGGAGTACCACAGGGCAGCCATCTAGGCCCCTTACTCTTCACACTCTTTATTAATGATTTGCCTTCAGTATTAACATACTCTCGAGTACTTATGTATGCGGATGATGTTAAACTCTGTGTCCAGTACAAGGACATTTCATTTCATTCTCGCTTGCAATCCGATCTAAATAGCTTTCAGTCATGGTGTTGTGCAAACTTGTTACATCTTAATGCCTCGAAATGCAAAGTTATGACATTTCATCGTTCTAGCCCTTTGTTGGCTCCCTACACCCTATTTGGTGGTTCTCTTGAGAGAATTACCCTGGTGGATGATCTGGGTGTTATGTTAGACCCCAAGTTAAAGTTTTCCGAACACATTTCTACCATGGTAAATAAGGCCATGGGCGTGCTTGGGTCTATAAAGAGGTGGTCAAAGCAATTTGACGACCCCTATATAACAAAGACTCTCTATACCTCGCTTGTTCGTCCGATCTTAGAATACGGCTCCTGTGTATGGTGCCCTCAGTACAAAGTACACCAGGACCGTATAGAATCAGTACAGGAAAACTTTTTACTCTTTGCTCTGCGGGGCCTTAACTGGGATGCGGGTGTAAGACTCCCATCTTACTCTAGTAGACTACTATTAGTAAACCTCCCATCCTTAGTTAACCGTAGAAAAATGCTTGGTGTGATATTTATGCACAACTTGATCAGGGGTGACATAGACAGCCCTGATCTGTTGAGCCGCATTATAATTCGGATTATAATTCCCTCTACCATATTATATCCAACACTAATTCTCTTCCTCTTATTAAATTATTAATCCTTACACACCTTTCTATTAATTAGTAACTGTAGTGGTATTTGTATTTTGATTGCATGCTTAGTTTCTTAGTAAGTTTAGTGCTAATTTTCCTCGAATGTTTGTCGCGTACTTAAAGGATATTATTTAATTCCAAACCTGATGGAGTGAAAATACCTGACGGCTTATCAACGACTTCCTTATCTCGAATAATGTTCGTATTCGATCTATTTTCTTGTCTGGTTTCGACCTTGACATTACAGCTTGCAGCACGGTGCCCTGGTTGGCCACATTTGAAACAACAAAAAATATTTTTGGGACAATCTTTCCTCAAATGCGATTTGTCTCCACACTTAAAACATTTCCTAAAATTCTCTGCCATCGACCCTTTCACCGAACTCTCACTTTTATTACTCAGCGGCCAATTCTTACTCATCGGCTTGGATCCGCCTCTAGCTTTCTGGTAAACATCGATCTGAAATTTAAGCTCCTTTAAGTTTCTAGCTTGGTACAGCATTGCCTTACTTGCCCTAGCGTCTGGTATACCATCCACAAAATATTCGATTCGATCTCATCATCAAGTTTAATTGGCTTGGCTATCTCCATTAACGCATACAAGAACTCATGCAACGACTCTCCTTTTTTCTGCTGGCGCTTTTACAACATTCTATGTACTTCTACGGACGACAGTTTAACACTAAACTCATCCAACAGAGCTGCCTTCAACGAATTCCAGTTACGAATATCACGCAAACTACGAGCGAAAGATTTTGCTGCAACTGCTTGGCATAAATGAATAATTGTAATTGACTCCATTGAACAGTAGCTGCGCATTCTTCTAATTCCTCTATCCATTGATTGATGTTGGGGTTATTAGAACCAGAGAATTGGGACACACTACCTTCCACGTCTTTTAGCGTAAACCAAGATTTATACTCTGCCTGTCGCGTACCTGGTTGAACAGTTACGGTATCATCGACTGCTGTTACTACGGACTCATCCTATGACTCTTCTTCATCCTCAACTGGAAAGCCGTGATGTATTAATAGTCTATCTTGCAAATCGCGCTTTCGTCCCGTCGTCTGCACCGCAAGCTCTCTTAACTTCTCTCGCAAATATGCGACTCTCAGTGTCATTATCTCTTCAACTTGCATCGTGACGAGTTAAATACAAAATAATTGATATTAGTTTATATCTAAGAAAATGTAATTAAATCAACTTAAACCACCTTATTACTGCTGGCCTGTTAACAATTTTCCAGTTAACATCGACTCCGAAAACGCCTTTAAAGTCGTCACTGTTAACGATCGCTTCTCTGTTAACGCTCACCTTACTATGGGTTTACCCTTGTTAACTCTCGCTTCTGCGCAGAACTTTCCAGACTCCAAATTTGACGCACACACACCATCACATCCTGATCTCGCTTGCCTGTTGATGTCGCTGTTGCCGTCCTCTCTTTGTTGCCTTGCCTTGCTCTCGCTGTTCGCCGTTAACTCGTTGTCGCTTCCCAAATCGTCGCTGCTTCTGCTGTTACAAAATGGTCGTCTCTTTGCTGCTTGTCTCTTCTTGCAGTTGTAGTGACAAACATACACGATATTGTTGCACACGTTGCACGTTGCACGCTGTGCAACACAACAACAACGAAGGTTTTGATTCTTGCTGTGTTTGCTGCCGTCTGCCGTCGTTTTGTCGCTTCTGCTCTCTTTGGAACGGACGCGCTCAGATAGTCGTCTCTGTGCAGCTTGTCTCCTTGTAGCTCTAGCCTCTCTCAGACGAAATGCACAAAAACAACAACGAAGGTTTTGTTTCTTGCTGTGTTTGCTGCCGTCTGCCGTCGTTTTGTCGCTCCAGCTCTCTTGAATGTCTGCTCACACTAATGCGCCTTCTTCGACAAGTGTCTCTCTCGCACTTATAGGCCAGACTGCAATTCAATTTCGCACCGCGACCTATCTCTTGTGTCTCCAGTCTCGTGTTCACCAAAATTTCCAAATACACGCACAAATCTCACTTGCAAATGTTGTTGTCTTGGCCTTATATTCCGGACGAGCCCCCAATTTGTAGTAGTTTAAGTTGCTTGATGGCAGCGAGTAACATTTATTTGATAAGTATGTTGGACTTAAAATTATAACAGCTCCAAGTTTTACAATAAGTATGTTTGTGAGTAATTATATGCGTGTACGTCTGATGCGTGGGTGAACTGACTGAGTGATCTGTCGCTCTTGCTATCGGCTCTCTCAGAGCCGATTACTGCTCTATCCCGACGACACGACGAAAACACGACCGCTTCGTGTCTCTCTCTTTGCTTCGTTTCCTACATACATATTTATATAATAAGAATATTTTATGTATTTTTCTAAAAATAATATATACATATGTATATAACAAATATAACTCATTTATCCACTCTTTATTTTAAATGTTTTCTGTTTTACTTTTGATTGGTTGAATTTCACTTCCTCTTATTACAAGAGAATCATAGGATTCGTTTGAAACAGGTTTCTTCCAAGTGAGGATTACACAAAAAAATAAGTGGATTTCAGGTAGAATACTGATGCTTTTGAATGAATTTATTGAGTAATTTTCACTTCATATTATACTTAGTTGGTAAATTTATGTAAAGGTATTTATATTTAAAAACGCACAGATGTAAAGTACGCTTAATAGCTACCATATCATTAACTTTGTACTCTTTTTCTGGTTTCCGGGACTTGTTGAACGACTTGCAATTTTCATTTTGTATCTGTACTATGTTATCTTTGGCTATCTGGCGAATTTCTTCGTTCTCCTCCTGCAGCTTTAAAATTTACTCTTCCCCTACAAGCTTTTCTAAGTCACTGTCATACTTTGTCCTCATTTTTATGCCTGTCAAAATCTTAAATGGGGATATATTAGTACTTCTCGGAGGAGTGGAGTTTATAAACAATTGTACCCTACCAACATGCATGTACCAGGCTTTCGGATCTTCTGCGCAAAGCTTTGTTAACATAGTAGTAACGACCTTATTAATTCGTTCTACCTGTCCATTACCACGCGGCACTCCTGTCGCTATCAGCAAATGTTGGATATCCTGTTCTTTACAATATTCCTCGAAAACATTAGCAGTAAATGCAGTGCCTCTATCTGTGATCACACGCTTCGGGTTTCCAAAAACTTCGCCCTGTTTCTGCAACCTATCAACCACATCATCAGCGCCTGTACTCTTTATTGGATAAAGACAGACAAATTTAGAAAAAGCGTCGACAACTACTAGGACGTGGTTATACTGTTTCTTAGTCAACTCCATCGGTCCAATATGGTCAATATGATACGTTTGCAAGGGCTCATCAGAGTTGTCAATTACATTCAAATACCCTTCTTTCTTTCCAAATTTTGCGTCGCTCACAATGCACTCCACACATGACTTTACAATCCTATCCACTTTCCCTAACAAATCTGGAATAAAGTATTCGCGCTGCACTAAATCGATAGTTCTTTTGACACCAAAATGACCCTGGCGATGAGCAATCATTATGATTTCGCTTTCCATCCCAGATGGTATTACGATCAACTCTGGATCTTTGTGCAAAATTTCATACTTCAAATAAAAGTCGTCATAAGAACCCGACTTTAGCACCTTACAAATTGCTGATATCCAAATATCCTGACGTTGAGCCTGCTTTATTCGATGTCTCAGTGAATCTTCCAACAACAAACAATGCACTCTACTCAATGCATCGACGTGTTTCATCTTGGTCCCTGAACGATGCTCAATTTCTAAACGAAGTCCTGAAGAAATATGGCCCAACGAGATACCTTAACTGGAACATCTTGTTTCCTCATCGTTAACGCAAAAGCATTACAGTCAGTAATAATTTTTATCTTTCTCCCAAGCAAATACACTGTCCACTTCTTTAGAGCCTGCACTATAGCGAGTACTTCAAGCTCGTATGAAGGATACTTTTCTTCAGCTGGGGTTGTCTTACGACTCATATATTCTACCGGGTGGAAACATTAATCCTCTGAGTCCATTTGCAAAAGTATGGCTCCATACCCATACATACTTGCATCGCAGTGAACTTCAGTTTTGCCCTTCTGATTAAACAACTTTAAAACAGGAGAACAGGATAAAAAAACGTTCACCCATTTTGAAAGAAACATCCTTTTTCATCAAGTTTGTCAGTGGTCTGGCCACGACAGCAAAATCCTTAGCAAATCTACGGAAATAGGAAGTTAGGCCCAAATAGTGTTGAACTTGTTTCCTGTCTCTCGGAATTGGAAAATTTTCAACTGCCGATGTTTTATCTTGAGATGGTCGTATCGTTGAATTCTCTATTATGTAACCCAAAAAATTAACCTTGCGCTGTAACACTTGCGATTTCTCCCATTTTATGCGCAATCCTGAAATCTCTGCGATACTCAACACCTTCTGTAATTTTTCATTTCCTTCTTGCACATCCTTTGATGGAATAATAATATCGTCCATGTACAAAATCAGAATACCGTCATCTATCAATGGTCTGAAAACCGCATATATGTACCTCATAAATACTGGAGGGGAGTTAGTCATCCCAAATGGTACATAATTAAATTCATAGTGTCCACTCTGTGTGACAAAAGAAGTATATTTACGAGAATCCTCATGTACTGGCACGTGAAAAAACTCATTAGACAAATCCAACGTAGTGAAAACACGTCCTTCCTGAAGCTTAAGTAAAACTTCGTCGATTAACGCCATTGGAAAATTGTCACAAATTATCTTTTCATTAAGTTTTTTATAATCACAACAAAGTCTTTTTGAGCCATCCTTCTTGGCGACAAGCACTACAGGGGACGAGTATTCAGAAAAACTATGGCGAATTATTCCTTCCTTTAACGAATCCCTGACCTGCTTATCGACTTTTTCGGACCGGTACTTCATCTGACAATATTGAAAAGTCGTCGTTCTCTTTCGTAGTGATCAGACGTGTTTTTGTTTTGCGCTCTACATTTTTTCCTTTTGTTTTGAATAAACAGCCGGTGTTTTCCTAACTAAATTCTAATTATATTTCCTAACCAGACAACAATCTGGAAACCTATTCTATTACGCGAATGCATGCCTTTTGATTTGTGTTAAAACATTATTTAACTTTTTATTTTTCGGCGTCGGCTTGTGCTTGTGTTTGTGTTGTTGCAGTGAGTGAGTACGCATTACATTGCATTGCAGTCCGCTCTCGTCTGGTAGCTTTTGTTGTTTTATCACTCTCTCGCTATCACCTCAACTTCAATAACTGTTCTTTCTCTCTCGCTCTTTAAACTCTCTGAGCAATAGCGCTCTCTGCTTAGTAGCTCTCGCTATAACCGCTCTTCACTCTGCTCTCTTTTTTTACCAATTCCGCTTTGAGCGTTGTCTGGCACATTGGACTGATACCAATTTGTTTTGCAAATAATAGTAAATAAATAATAATAAAATGGAATACGCTGTGGTCTGTGCCAAAAAAACCTGTAAGAAGCAGATCACCCACGATCAGCCGAATGTCCCCTGCTGGGTCTGCGACAGCGTAGTGCACGCAAAATTCGCTGGATTTTCTGGCCTCGTGAGTGATGCTATAGCCAAACGTAATGGCTTGAATTACAGTTGCGAGGCATGCCGTGCGGTGGAGAAAGACATGGTATCTTTTATGAGGCAGACGCGGAGGGGCTTTAAGGAGCTGACCGTTGGTTTTAAAAACCAATACGATCGGCTCCTAGCCATGGAGGCACAGTTTAGCGGTTTAAAACTGCTGAATGAGTCTCCCAGGAGCAAAAAGGTCACTCCGCGGGATCTGCAAGTGCCAACCGTCACTCAGCCGTGCGCCGCCGTAAAAAAGGGCTCCGACCACTCCAAGTGTGCAGCAGTTGATCTCGTTTGCCACTCCAAAGGCAACGACAGCTGCTGGCGATGCAGATTCGGTAGCCGAATTCATCGCCTCGGAGAATGTGCAGCCAAGTACGTCTGCAGCGTCCGTGTCCGTGGTGTCCGCAAGTTCACTAGTTGTCCCGTCTATCCCAATCACACCAGTAAATAGACGTTCCGGACCTCCGGATATTGCCACCACAGGTACTAGACCTGTGGTGACTAAACTACTGGTGGGAGTCCCACCAAAACGACAAGTTTTTGTTTCACGGCTGGCCACTGACCTCACATCTAATGATGTAATTGCTTTTATTCAAAGCAAAATAAAAGCCGTGGGTTTAAAGGTGGAGAAATTTAACTTCTCTTATGCCAGTGAGATAGCCTCGTTTAAGATAAGCATCTCCCCAACTCAATTTGACACCATTTGCTCCGCCAAATTTTGGCCGGAGCATTTGGTGGTGAAGGAGTTTAAGGCCAAGAAGAAGAATAGGTCCCCCATATCCCTTCCAAATCTTTCCAGTGTGCCACCCTCAACCTCAACTTCCTCTTCCTCAACTTCCCGTCTTGCTTCCACCTTTCCAAAAAACTAACTTCTCTTTTAGTAACCTATCAGAATGTAAGAGGCTTGCGTAGTAAGCTCAGCATTCTTTTCCGGGATAGTGTTGCATTTGCTTCCCACGTTATTGTGTTTACTGAAACCTGGTTAAAGCCGGACATTCTTAGTTCCGAGGTTTTGGCAGGTCGGTACACAACTTTTAGAAAGGACCGTTTGTCTCGACGTGCAGGAGGGGTTCTAATTGCAGTGGACTCTTACTTCACGTCAGAACACTTCACAGTCCAAGTTCAACAGGAACTGGAATTCCTGTGTGTAAAACTGATTCTTTCCGCTTTCGCTATATTCATTACTTGCTCGTATATCCCACCTTCTTCGGATATTTCAATTTATGATCAGCACTTGTCCGCTTTAACCGCTGTTTCTTCCTCGCTATCTTATAAAGATCGTATGATAGTTCTTGGTGACTTCAACTTGCCAGGAACTGTTTGGTCTTCGGTAAACGAGTCTAGCTAGTATCCTAGTGCCCATGTCACGACATGACTTTGTTGACGGCTTGCTTGACCTGTCCCTGTCTCAAGTCAATCATGTGAAAAATTCCTTGGGTCGATTGCTTGATCTATGCTTTGTATCGGATCCAACCATAGCGTTGTTAACCCGAGCCCTTCTGCTCACTATACCTGAAGACGCCTACCACCCTACTTTCGAGGTGTCGCTAGATATAGGACCATAGAAAGACAAAGATATGTAAAGAAACTGCGGGAATGCTCTGCTTATACCTGCCTACTGCACCGATCTATCCCCCCAGAGATCACATACGTGAGGTGGCTCACCCTTGTTTCCCTTCTTTGGGTCCTGTTCTCCCATGGCGGGTCCTCGTCACTTCGGTGGCTTCCTTTGCACACCGCGTGGGTGCGGTCACAGCTGGTTTTATTTACCGCGTGCGGGCGAACACGGCTTATTGTTTACACGGCGCGGTCACGGCTAGTTTTTCACACGGCGCGGTCCCGGCTTACTTTTCACATCTATTTTGGCTTCCGCCGCACAACCGGTCTGGCTCAGCCCTCGGAGATCACTCCCGAGCTTGGCTCGCGCTGGACCGTGCCAGGCCTCGGCTTTTCTTTTTCGCAGCTTCTCTGCCGGCCTCGGCTGCGTGGGTGTATGGCTGCGTGTGTATATTGCCTGCTTCGCCGTCGGCTCTTTTCTTCGGCTGCGTGGGCGTAAGACCGATCGGCGGCTTCTCTGCCGTCTTGCTCACTTTCAAGTTGTCTCGTTTCGTCTGCGTCTGTCTCTTCCTTGCGTTGGCTACGTGGGCGTAAGAGCGAATCTCTTTCGTGTTGGTTCTCGTCGCCTTCGTATAGCCGTGGTGTGCGTCTCTCTTCGCTGCGTGGTCGTAGTGTGCGTCTCTCTTACGTGTTGGTTCTCTTAGTTCTAATAAGTAATAAAAAGGCCTACTGTTTTGGGGTTTCTTAGCCTATTTCTTACTTTTGTAATCGACGTACAATCCTTTCTTTGATCTTTGGGAGTCAACCCTCCGATCTGTTTTATTGGTTTTTATATTCTGAATTTTACAATTGTGTTTTGGGCTTTTGTAAGCCAAAAGACGCGGAGCTGCGCTGCTAGTGACGCCGGCAGCGGAGCGGCAGAACTATGTGTTCTATGCTCAGCGCTGTTGGCAGCGAGAGCGCGAGGGAAGATATATGTGTGTATGCATGTACACTACTGGCCAAAATAATAAGTACATCGGTGTCGTGCTAGTTTGTTATGGAATAGCTCGAATGTTTGTAAGTGTATGGATGCCAATTGTTTATATTTGGAAAGGTTACAGTCTTGCCAATTATTTAAATCAAAAATTAAAGTGGGGAACCATCTTAATAAAATTCTATTCATACATTTTTGCAGAATGGGCATTTTTGGTCTGGCCAAAATAATAAGTACACTGGTGTTATTTATATATTTGAAAGGATTGGATAAGGATTTGGTCAAAGGATTGTTGTTTTTTATTGAGTTCCTTCATATTTAAGTACATGAGAGTCAAAAAAAATTCTTTAGATAGGCCGTACTCCTGAAGAAAGGAAGTTTTCCATAAGTCTTCAAAAAGAAAGGAAAATTCTCCGGGAAAATGGCGAAAAGTCTTGGACGATTGGCATTTTTGGTTCAGAATACTTTCAAATCTAAAGTGCTTATTGAAAATCGAGGATGGAAGAAGAAATCTTTACAAACAACGGACACCCGCATCATCAGTCTTGCAAAAAAGGATCAGTTCATGTCTTCCAAGGCCAAATACGCTCAAATTGGGAAAGAAAAATCAGGTCTGATGGTTCGTCGGAGACTTCAATATATAGACCTAACAGCACGTATAGTCCGAAAAGTTACCTTACTCCGAGTAAAAATTTTGAAGATGAGGCAAAAAGTCGTTGAAAATCAATTGGCATGGTCTGGTCTGTATATTAGTGCCGTCAAGTCATGGGAACATGCTGACGCTGCACTTGGGTCGCTCGAGGCATTCTTGAGTGAATCGTAATACGATCACCCAGAATGTCTCGGACTTTATTGTTACGTAAACACTGAAACAAAGTGTTACAGTGTGTATTCTTTAAGTACCGTCGGTACAGTGGGTATTCGTAATAATGAATACTTTACTTTACTTTAATATGAGCATACTACATCTCCCTCCTTTTGAAAAATAACGTAATATAATGAAGTTATTTTATTTTTAGGTTTTACTATATATGTATACGAGTTATGTATTCTTAAAAAGACAATTTATATATATATATTTTTTTTTTTCTTTTTAGTCAATTATTAGAATATTGAACTTTAATTAATATTGATAAAATTTAAAAGTTATTTGAATATAAATGCAGAGTAGTATATTTTTATGGTTTATATTTATGTATGGCCATACTAAAAATGATTAATAATTGCAAATCTTTAACCTATCCTTATGTACTTTCTGAGTTTTGTTTTTATTATCGGAGATTATGACGTTATCTCTTTCTCCGATACTTTCTACTCTATATGGTCCTATATATTTAAAATCTAGCTTATGTCCTGTTTCATTTTTCAATAAAACTTTATCTCCTACAGCTAAATTTAAATCTTTTAACTTTAAGTCATATAGCTGTTTATTTTTAATTTTATGCTCCTCGAGCATAATCCTTGCTCGTTTATATGCTATTTCTAATCTATATTTACTCTCTTTAGAGTAATCATCTATGTTATATAGAGGTGCTATTCTATCTATAGTATTAAATTGAACTGGTAAGTTTGAAGTCTTACCGAAAACTAGCTTGTATTAAAACAATATACGAAGTATTGCAGCCATACATCCCAATCTGATTTGTCAGCTGAGATGTATGAGCGTATGAACTCGTTAAATGTTCTGTGGCTTCGCTCCACGGTTCCTACAGTCTGGTGATGATGTGCAGTAGAAGTTATGTTTTTGATGTTTAGATTTTTACATAAGTCTTCAATTATTGAATTTTTATATTCTGTTCCCATGTCCGTAATGAACGTCTTCATTGGACCGTACTTTAGAATAAAATTTTCAAAAATAGCTTTAGCTACTGTATTTGCACTTTTGTTTCTAATAGGTATGGCAACAAGGTATTTTGTCAGGTCACATATTAAGGTGACTGCATATTCATTTCCTTGTTCTGATTTAGGAAGTGGACCGATCGTATCCACTATTACCCTATCAAAAGCCTGTGTGCTTGGTTACTTTAGCTTTTTGGCATTTTGGACATTTTCGTATGTAATTGGTTATTTCTTTAGTCATACCTTTCCAAAAATAATGTCTTTTGACCTTGGCCAAGGTTTTTGTTATGCCTGTATGTCCTCCTTGTATGGGATCATCATGTAATGTAGACAGTATTGCTTCTTTTTCTTTTTCATTTTTAATTAGGGTCACCGGGTTGAGTAGCGCTACTCTTATTGTTCGTAATATTTTATTGCCCATATTTTTAAAATTATCTATTGAAATGTATTCAAAGATATTTTCCCACGGTGCCACTTTGAGTTGGCTGATTTTTTGTTTACCGGCTTGCGTTTCAAGCCTTTGGAAAAACTGACCTAAGTCAAGGGTTCCATTAGTATACAAATCGCTAACATCATATCTTGCAGTAATTTTTTTTCCATGTTTGAAAAAACATAAATTATTATTTACATGCAAGGTCACTACTTTACGTACTTCGTCATTGTTGATGACTTCATATACGTTGGGCTTTGAAGCTTTTGTTAGAGATTTATTTATTTATTTATTTATTTAATTAACAATTATCTGTTAATAATGGTACTTAGTTACTAAAGGCGGAAAAAGATAAGTTAAAAGTAAGCTAAATTTAAATGATTATAAATATTGCATGCAATTAGTTTAAGAGACAGTTCAGGGGATAGGGTTTGACAGAGGGAGTTATAATTATGGCATAAAACCCTAAAAGGTTCATGATCAGCATAATTAGATCTACATATGGGTAGACGGATAGGCCTAAAAGTACGGGTAGGTCTAGATGGAACGGCCAAGTCAATCTGACCCAAGAGAGTTTGGGAGTCAACAGTCCCAAGAAGGAGCTTGTGCACGAACATTACGCAATTGCATATTCTGCGATGGTGCAACGACGGTAGGTCAATAAGATTTAGCCTAGACCGGTAGGGTGGCAAGATTCTACCTGAGTCCCAGTTAAAGTTCCGAAGGGCAAAAATTAAAAATTGCTTTTGCACGGATTCAATAACAGCCTGCTGTTCTTTATACTGCGGGCTCCACACACAAGAACAATACTCCAATATAGGACGTACTAACGAGATGTACAGTTGTTTTGTAACGTACGGGTCGTCAAACTCCTTGGACCAACGCTTGATGAACGCTAAAACACCCTTAGCTTTATTTACAGTTGCAGCTATATGGGTGTTAAAACACATCTTATGATCAAATAGGACTCCGAGGTCATTTGAACTCGAAATTCGTTCAAGGACATGATTTCCTAGAACATATGGGACAAAATGAGGAGCGCGACGGTAAAATGTCATAAGTTTGCATTTGGAAAGGTTCAGAAAAAGAAGATTAGTTGAACACCACAATAGTAGTTCACTTAGATCAAGTTGAAGGCGTGTGTGCAAATACCAATCAGAGTAAGAAAGACAGATTTTGACATCATCAGCATACATTAGTGTAGTAGAGTATGTTATGACTTGAGGAAGGTCATTCACAAATAAAATGAACAGAAGCGGGCCCAGATGACTTCCCTGTGGCACACCTGAAGTAACATTTACAGTATTTGACAACACGTTAGAAAACAAAACACGTTGAGTGCGGTTAGAGAGATAGGACAAAATCCAATCTAGAAGATTCGTTGGGAACCCTAATAAAGAGAGCTTGTGAATAAGCAGAGCATGGTTCACAGAATCGAATGCCTTGCTGAAGTCAGTAAAAACTACATCCGTCTGCGAACCAATTTGAAAACCACGGTGGATTAGGTTAGAAAACTCAAGAAGGTTAGTCGATGTTGAACGATGTCTGAAAAAACCGTGTTGCGACGGAGATATCAAGCTGCAACAAAGATGTTGCAGTTGCCGGGTGACCAGGAACTCAAGAAGCTTCGGGATGGCGGAAAGCTTTGCGATACCACGATAGTTTTCAATGTTTGATCTTGAACCTTTTTTGTGAAGCGGAATGATATAGGACTCATTCCAAATTACTGGGAGACAAGACTATTCCAAAGAGAGGTTGAAGAGAAAGGTCAAGGGTTTGCAAAGGGACTGGGCACAGTGTTTTAAGATGCAACTTGGTACCTTATCTGGACCCGCAGAAAACGATATGTCCATAGATGACAAACCTTCCAGAACAACGCTTTCCTCAAAAAAGGGCAGAAAAATGCTGTTAGCTTGAGGTAGCTGGTACGGATACGGAGTGGATGCGTTGTAAATATGAGACGAGTACGTTGTTTGGAAAAAGTTAGCGAATAAATTAGCAATACCAACAGCAGAAGCTACTGTTTTGTTCTGGTAATGAAGGGACGGAGGAAAAACGTTTGACTTGCGCTTAGAGTTAACGAACGAATAGAATTTTTTAGGATCACTACGAAAGTTTCTACTACATTGTGAAAGGTAATGATTATAACACTGACTATTGACGGCAAGGAACAGAGAGCGAGCGGAGGAGTATAGAGTTAAAGCCCGTGGAGCCCGACTTCTGGTACTTTTTATAGAGCCGGGATTTATTATTTTTTAAGTATGATAAATACTTGGAGAACCAAGGAGGCTTGGACGATACAGGTACAGTGATATCTGGAACAAACGTATTTAGGGCGGAGTAAATAGAACTATAAAACGAGTTAACAGTTGCATCTATGTTCGGTAATGAATAAAGAAACGACCAATCAACACGCGAGAGATGTAGATCTAAATCGATAAAGTTTGTTTTGCGAAAACACTTTATGTGACAAGGAGCCATGGAACTGTCAACACATCCAGATTGTGTACACTCCAGTGATATCAACAAAGTTGGATGGTAAGGATCTTCAGGGAGAGATATTGGACTTGCTCTAGATACCGTAGCAAGAGAACCATCGTTAACAAAAACGAGGTCAAGAAGTCTGTCCCTCATGTTTTTAACGGCATTAATTTGGACAAGGGAACTATCCGTTAGCCCATTGATAAAGTCATTATGGCAATTGGGAAACAATAGGTTAGCGTCATCACAAGGCAGCCAAGAAAGAAATGGGAGGTTAAAGTCCCCCATGACAATAATTCGATCATGGCACCCTAATGCAGAAACAACAATGTTAATTGCTGAGAGGTGGTGTAAGTTAAGCTCAGCATCAGACCTGGGAGGAATGTAAGAGCAGGTTAAATAGAAAAATGCGGAGCCAACACGAACTTTGACTGCAACAAATTCAATTCCGTGAATGTTATTAAATGGGAATAACTCAGATGAGAAAACAGATTTAACTGCAATCAGAACCCCACCTGCAAAAGATGGGCGGTCCATTCTATAAATAGTGTAGCTATCAATGAAAATTTCATGATCATTGACAGAGGAGTTAAGCCAGGTTTCGGTAAACGCGATGGCATCGAAATCAAAGGACGCGCTATTAGTGTGAATTTGACGCAATTTTCCCAGCAAACTGCGAACGTTCTGATAGTGCATGGAAAAATAGTACATCAGTTTTTTGGAGCATGTTCAGTTATTCTAGGATTCGAGTTCGAATCTTTGAGAAGGAACTCATGCACAATTGTATGCTCAGGCCATATTGACGGTTTTAGAGAACTGGATAGTAAAGAATCAGGGAGAAGAATTTTAAATGATGATATGTTGCGCTTATGTTTAAATGTAAATTTAGTCACAACTATATCAACAGGCGAGGTGTTAAGTTTAGAGGAGAGATGTTGTTTAACATCCTCTGTTGTAGCCTCAGGAATAAGACGAGAAACAAATATTGCTTTCCGAGGGACCACTGCTCTAAGTTGAAGTCCCGAGCGAGATCGAGATGGTGGAGCCACTCCTAAAAGAGATCTCGGTCCAAGGGCAGAGGAATTGGCAGCAATGGTTGTAGCAGGAATTGGAGCAGAAATTGGAGCAGGAATTGGAGCAGGAATTGGAACAGGAATTGGAGCAGGAGTTGGCAAGACGTCGTCAGCAACCAGCACACCCGCACTAGGAGCACTCACCGCGTCAGAAGTGGCGGCCACATTGCTCGGTGTAAAGAACTCCGGAGCCACCGTTGGCGGATTTACAGACAACGGCGTGGCATGACTACACGGAAATGCTGCCGATGGATTAAGGTGGGAGGCAGGCGTACCAATCGGATTAGATTGCAAGAGATTGGTATCATTATGCGGAATTTTCCGTCTAGGCGATTCGCTCAAGAGTTTGAGCCCAAGAAACTGTGATTCAAGGGCAAGAAAATTCTCGTTGAGAGCAACAAATTGTTTCCGGACATCCAGAAACCCAGTTCGAGTCTGTCTCATAAATGTGCGCATTTCGGCCTCAATCTCCCGACAAGCCAGACATGACCAAGACAGGCCCATGCGTTTCGAGATTAGATCATTCAACCGGCCAAAATTTCCACCACCAGCACATTTTATGTGGGCAAAATTGTCGCACAGCCAGCAGCTAAGAAATGAATCACCAATGATAACACCACCGAATTCACATTTCTTTGCACTACAAACGATTGCCATTATTGACAGCAGTAGAATCACTGTGCACGAATAATAAAAGAGCGGAGTTAGATCGCAGGTAAAGTAGGCGAGCAGACAGCAGAGCGAGCCAGACAATCAGCTGCAGCAGCAATAATTCAAAGCAGATGATCCAACGAAGTGCAGATAACGAGCAGTAAACTCACCAAAGCAGAGACACAAAAGAAAAGTCCACAGAGAGGGAGAGTATAAGCAATCCAGAGAGAGTGAGAGCAACAATGCGAGCAGCCCGCTTATGCTCACGAGAGAGTGTGGGCGATGCAAACGCTGATGCGCGAGAACAGTGCACACCGAAGAAGCGATAACGAAAAGCAGACTGAGCAAAAAAAACAATAACAAATTGCCTGCACGAGTCCGATGCGTTACGATTGCAATATTGAATTTATATTAAACACTTGTTTACTAACAAAACACTGGTGGTTAACACAAAGTAGAATCAAATTAAAGAGATGCGATAATATATCAAAACAAAGTCACAACAATGTTGTATGATATTTAGGCAAAGGGCGGAGAATGCGGGAGCAAGAAAAAAAACACAACCGGCTTAAGCAAGAGCTAGAAGCGAATGAATGAATGATTGCCTAGGCAATTCTATTTGTTCTTTTCCTGCGCAGGATTTCTGTCTACTCTGTTGCCTGGTAGTGACTTTCAGGACTTTATTCGTATTTTGTATGTTTTTTAGGTCTGTGATGGTTATTCTTGATAACGCATCTGCTACATGATTATCTTTACCCTTTAGATACTCGACTGTAAAGTCGTATTCTTCTAATTCGAGCCGCATGCGTGTGAGTTTTGAGCTAGGATTGACCATTGAAAATAGGTATGTTAGTGGTCTGTGATCCGTTTTTACTGTAAAGTGTTTACCATAGATATATGGTCGAAAATGGGTAATTGCCCAATGAATTGCTGCTAATTCCTGTTCTGTAGTACTTTTGTTACTTTCACCTTTTGTGAATGAACGTGATGCATATGCTAATGGGAGTTGGAGTCCGTTATGGTTTTGAGTTAAAACCGCTCCACATGCTTGTTTACTAGCATCGGTGATTATGCAAAATTCTTTCTGAAAATCTGGGTACTGTAACAGAGTGGGTTCCATAAGTTTATCTTTTGAATATTGGAATGCATTTTGACATTCAGTTGACCACTCAAAGGGGACATTCTTTTTACATAATCTAGTTATGTGCCGGGAATAGTCGGCGAAGTTTTTAATAAAACGTCTATAATAATTGCAAAATGCAATAAATCGTCTAGCGCTGTCCGCATCATGTGGGACTGGATAGTTTTTGATGACGTCATATTTCTTGTCATCTGGCAAGATTCCTTTATCTGTGCATTTATGACCAAGAAAGGTCACTTCATGCATAAAAAATGAACATTTTTGTGGATGTAATTTTAGGTTGTGTTTCCTACATATCTCAAAAATATCTGTTAAGTTTTTAAGTATATGTTTTTCGGAACAACCCATGACTATTAGATCGTCCATATACAGGAAGGCTTGCGAAGCTTCAAGTCCAGAGAATGCTATAGTCATCATTCTTTGAAATGAATTCGGCGCTATTTTTAAACCAAATGGTAGTCGCGTGAAGCGATATGAGCCATTGCTCGTTGAAAAAGACGTTATATTTCGCGAACTTTCTTCTAGTTCGATTTGATGAAAACCTGACATTAAGTCAAGGCATGAGAAATACTTTGCTCTACCTAGTTGATCCAAAATGTCATCAATTCTAGGTAGTGGAAATTTGTCGGCCAGGAGTTTTTTGTTTATTTGACGATAGTCAACTACTAATCGCCATTTCTTTTGTTCTGAACCCGGAAGGGCTTTCTTTGGGACAAGTAGAAGTGGGCTGTTGTATTCTGATACGGATGGTTCGACAATATTGTCGTTGATTAATTTTCCTACTTGTTTTTTAATTTCCTCAACTTGGCTATGCGGGCTTCGATAGTTCTTTATATATATAGGTTCGTCATCCCTCAATCTCAATTTCTGTTTATAAAAATTATTTGTTGTGATTGATTCGGTTTCAAGCCCGAATACGTCACTAAAATTGGTGCATAGTTTAGTTAATTGCTTCTTGAATTGTATTGGGAAATGTTTGCTTAATTCAGCTATGACAGTTTTTTCTCGGATTTTTTGAGTTGTTTGAATTACCTTGTAATTCGAAAGTGGTTCATATTGTATGTTATTTATATGTACTAATTGGTTGGTACTGGTTGTATTCAGCAATCGGACAAATGTATTATTTTTTGAAGTTATTGTATTTGCTACATAAATACCAGGTTGAATTTCCTGGTTTGGGATCAATATGGTTTCTATATCGGACGTTAATTCTATTTTTCTGACAACTTGTGATCTTGCTGGTAGAAGAATTGTATTGTTACCAGAACTGTATGTTATTGGAACATAAATTTTAATTTTTATATTATTTGGTCGTATTATTAACCAATCCTCTGCAGGTTTTAAGTCTATTAGGCAGTTTAATTCTTTTATGAAATCAATGCCTATTATTCCATCACACGGAATTGCAAAATTTTGATTAACTAAATGGACGCGGAGGAGCGCGGAGCTGCGCTGCCAGTGACGCCGGCAGCGGAGCGGCAAAACTATGTGTTCTTATCTCTTATATGTTAGTATGTATATGTGTGAATATGCTCAGTGCTGTTGGCAGCGAGAGCGCGAGGGAAGATATATGTGTGTATGCATGTATATTAGTGCCGTCATGGGAACATGCTGACGCTGCACTTGGGTCGCTCGAGGCATTCTTGAGTGAATCGTAATACGATCACCCAGAATGTCTGGGACTTTATTGTTACGTAAACACTGAAACAAAGTGTTACAGTGTGTATTCTTTAAGTACCGTCGGTACAGTGGGTATTCGTAATAATGAATACTTTACTTTACTTTAATATGAGCATACTACACTCCTTTAAGTTTCTAGCTTGGTACAGCATTACCTTACTTGCCCTAGCCTCTGGTATACCATCCACAAAATATTCGATTAAACTCTCATCATCTAGTTTAATTGGCTTGGCTATCTCCATTAACGCATACAAGAACTCATGCAACGACTCTCCTTTTTTCTGCTGGCGCTTTTACAACATTCTATGTACTTCTACGGACGACAGTTTAACACTAAACTCATCCAACAGAGCTGCCTTCAACGAATTCCAGTTACGAATATCACGCAAACTACGAGCGAAAGATTTTGCTGCACCAACTAACAACTGCTTGGCATAAATGAATAATTGTAATTGACTCCATTGAACAGTAGCTGCGCATTCTTCTAATTCCTTTATCCATTGATTGATGTCGGGGTTATTAGAACCAGAAAATTGGGACACACTACCTTCCACGTCTTTTAGCGTAAACCAAGATTTATACTCTGCCTGTCGCGTACCTGGTTGAACTGTTACGGTATCATCGACTGCTGTTACTACGGACTCATCCTCTGACTCTTCTTCATCCTCAACTGGAAAGCCGTGATGTATTAATAGTCTATCTTGCAAATCGCGCTTTCGTCCCGTCGTCTGCACCGCAAGCTCTCTTAACTTCTCTCGCAAATCTGCGACTCTCAGTGTCATTATCTCTTCAACTTGCATCGTGACGATTTAAATACAAAATAATTGATATTAGTTTATATCTGAGAAAATGTAATTAAATCAACTTAAACCACCTTATTACTGCTGGCCTGTTAACAATTTTCCAGTTAACATCGACTCCGAAAACGCCTTTAAAGTCGTCACTGTTAACGATCGCTTCTCTGTTAACGCTCACCTTACTATGGGTTTACCCTTGTTAACTCTCGCTTCTGCGCAGAACTTTCCAGACTCCAAATTTGACGCACACACAGCACCATATCCTGATCTCGCTTGCCTGTTGATGTCGCTGTTGCCGTCCTCTCTTTGTTGCCTTGCCTTGCTCTCGCTGTTCGCCGTTAACTCGTTGTCGCTTCCCGAATCGTCGCTGCTTCTGCTGTTACAAAATGGTCGTCTTTTTAGCTGCTTGTCTCTTCTTGCAGTTGTAGTGACAAACATACACGATATTGTTGCACACGTTGCACGCTGTGCAACACAACAACAACGAAGGTTTTGATTCTTGCTGTGTTTGCTGCCGTCTGCCGTCGTTTTGTCGTTCCAGCTCTTTTGAATGTCTGCTCACACTAATGCGACTTCTTCGACAAGTGTCTCTCTCGCACTTATAGGCCAGACTGCAATTCAATTTCGCACCGCGACCGATCTCTTGTGTCTCCAGTCTCGTGTTCACCAAATTTTCCAAATACACGCACAAATCTCACTTGCAAATGTTGTTGTCTTGGGCTTATTTTCGGACGAGTCCCCAATTTGTATTAGTTTAAGTTGCTTGACGGCAACGAGTAACATTTATTTGATAAGTATGTTGGACTTAAAATTATAACAGCTCCAAGTTTTACATTAAGTATGTTTGCGTGTACGTCTGATGCGTGGCTGAACTGACAACTGAGTGATCTCTCTCTCTTGCTATCGGCTCTCTCAGAGCCGATTACTGCTCTATCCCGACGACACGACGAAAACACGACCGCTTCGTGTCTCTCTCTTTCCTCTGTTTCCTACATGTATAGTATACAGCGGCTGTGATCCTCTGTCGATTTGATGCTGAAATCCCTCTTTTTTGCCAAGCTTTTTGTTGTAGATTATACATTTCATACAGTTTCCTATGATCTGCATTACTTTTCCTTCCAGATGTGGAATCCAATAGCTCTGCTGTACGGTATGCATTGTTTTTTTGTGCAGCAAAGTGTCCTGCGTTGTGAGTGTCGGATTTTATTTTTTTCGAATGTTTTCTAATGACTTCGGTATTGCCAGCAAGTCCACCTTGTCACACTCCATACGAGTCGCTGCTACAACAATTACACGACACCAAATTCAATGGGAATATTCGTAAGTTTGTAGAAGAAATTAAGTCAAATGTTATAATAAGTAAACTAAATCTGGAGACTAGCCCAGAAAATAAGATACACCCACCAGACATACAATAGAAGGTGCTCTACCCAATAAATTGTTCATCATTTTAGCAAAGAAAGACATTTCTACTATAGCTAATCTAGAAAAATCATCTCAAGAGTTAGGAATCTACGAAAATTTCGTAACTGTGTAAGGAAGTTCTCAGGCCGAGGTACAGCTTCTCAGTCTGTCCAGGGCCCGGTCCTTCCCCACAGCAAAATTTGTTGTGTGAGGACCTAAGGGGAGAGCCGCTCGTGGCGAAAGCGCGCCCGTGGGGTGGGTCGTGGGACGGTCGGGCCTGGCCCGGCCACGGGGCGTGGTTGAAGCCGTGCGTGGGGGCTGCAGAGACGTGCGTTGCGAGTCATGTATGGCGGGAGAAGAGGTTTGGATCAGGGATCGGATGGGTATGGGAGAGGGGAGTCCAGCTTAGCAGATGCCGCATGATCCACGACTCACATCTGCGTCGCCAGGTCCCCAGGGCGAGGGTGTAGGAGAGGGAACCCGGCTTTGCGAATGCCGCGTGAATCCACGACTCACATCCAGCATCGCCGGGTCCCCCGGGGGAAAAGGTACAGGAGAGGAGGAACCCAGCTTGGTGAATGCCGCGTGATCCACGACTCACATCCACTTCGCTGGGCCTCCCGGGGGAAAAGGTACAGGAGAGGGGAAGCCCCGCTTGGTGAATGCCGCGTGATCAACGACTCACATCCACTTCGCTGGGCATCCCGGGAAAAGGGAAGAGAGGGGGTGGGGGAGTGAGTGACTCCTACGGGCGAATGTTCTGAGACAGGTGGGTGGAGGTTGGTGTCTGTGGAGATAATGGTTTTTATCCCCAATCGGCCGACTAATTATTTCAATTAAATAAAACTCGGCGCAGAAATAAAATTGCGATATGTTCTTTAATGCGTGACATCCAAATTGCAAGTGTGGCTTGCCTGCCCTTTACATTGCCGCTCCGATCGCTAAGCGCAGCTTCGCTCGGCCGACGTCGGCAGGCAGACACAAAGCGGAGATAGCGAAGAGCGAGCTGGCAGAGAGCGTTTAGCAGGGCAAGCAAGCGCAAAGCTTTAACAAACAAATGAGTGACATAGACATAAGTAACAAACAAAATAAGCGGCTGAGGGCCAAGAATTAGGTGCTATTTGGCAAGCAGCTAATCGGCTGGGTTCTGCTCCGAACATTCACCCCCCGTTGGAAGGCAAAGGCTTTCAACAGATCCATCCTGAAGGTGCAGAACCGCTATTTTTCCAACGGCCCTCTTGAAGATGCTTGCTTGGGCGCAGCTGGCGGCTACGCTGGGATGATCGTCGAACGCAGCAATCGGCGCTTCTTTACGAAGGCGGCTTGTCGTGATTACGTCTTGATCATCGGGAACCTCTGTAATTGCATAGAATGGCAGGTAATTTGGCAATGTAGAAATTGTTGAAAGTTGAATTTCATTTAGCGTGGATATGTAGGTTTTTAATATATCGAAAAGTTCGCGCTGCAGTTCCTGATTCTCCGATCGCAGTTTTTCCACTTGCACCTGGCACTCGAGCAGCTGCTTCCTGCATTGCTGCTCTAAGTTTTGGTACTCCAGCGTTGTGGGCCGAAAATCGTCATTAGAGATGGAGGAGGAATTTTCAAAAGCGGCTAAAACTGCACGCTTATTCTCCGAGCTATCAATGCTTCCTGACACTATCCAACCAAGTTTTGTCTCCTGCAATGTTGGCAATTGGTCTGATAGTCGAATCTGTCCGACGCACATTAAATCGAAGAACAAACCACCACCTATCAACAGATCGATACGTTGGGGCTTGGAGAAATTAGGATCAGCTAGTTTTAGATTATTCGGCATGGGCCAATCCTTTGCGTCTAGGCCGAAGTTAGGCTGCATTTCCGTAATTGAGTTGGTAACAATTGCAGCGAAGGAAGCTCGATAGCTTGCGTCCTGGGATTGTACAACTATATGTACAGACTTGCTCGAAGGTAGAATGGAATCTCCGATTCCAGAGATGTGAACATAAGACGAGCGATGATCCAACTGCAACTGATCAGCAAGTCTAGATGTTACAAAGTTTGCCTGTGACGCAGAATCCAAAATGGCACGACATGGGATAAGTGCTCCATAACGATCTGTTACATGGACGAGGGCAGTAGGTAGCAACACGTTCTGGCTGGGCTGAGATTTCTGGATCGAGGGGGGAGGGCTAGAACACCCGCTTGCTAGAAGCACAGTCGCGGCCTCTTGCTGGATCGATTCCTCGGCCGGTGAAGAGGAAGATGAAGCACCAGTTCCCGATTGAATGTGGAGTAGCGTGTGATGTTTGGCCTGGCAATGCCTGCAAAGTCCTGACCTGCACCTCTGCAATTCATGGCCTTTGTTGAGACAGTTCAAACACAAGCGGCTCTTCTTTGCTTCTTTGTACCTTTCAAACGCAGAGAGATTCAGGAATGCCTGACATCTAGATATGTAATGCTCGGAGGAATTGCAATGGTTACATATGGGGTTAGGATGGTCGTTACTGGAGGTGATAAGGGTGACAGGTTTGTCTTCTCCCACCTGTTGACTAGGACTTGTTGCCATGGCTGATCCCAAATTCTCCAGCATCCGACATCTCGCTTCCAAAAATGAGGCCATGCTTGACCACCGAGGCAATCCTAACGTCGGCAAGTTCTCTTCCCATTTCTCTTTTGTTTTGTGGTCCAGTTTCGTGCCTATGATGAAGATCAGCAACCCATCCGAAATCTCCTGCGGGGTCGCCATGGTCTGAAGTGCACGCAAGTGCGAATTGATTTTGTCGCTGAGCGCGCGCAAGCCGATAGCTGAGCCCTTCTCCACCCCTTGCAGCCCGAAAATAGCCTTGACGTGTGCCTGAAAATGTAACAGTTTATTATCGAATCGCAACATTAGCAAATTCAACGCCTTGTCGTAATTCTCCTCAGAAAGTTCCAAGGAACGAATCGTATCCAGCGCAGCACCATCTAGACATCCACGAAGATATTGGAATTTTTCGATGATTGGGATACGATGGTCTTTGTGCACCATTGTCGAGAACATCGAGTGGAATTCTGGCCAATCCATGTAGTTCCCACCGAATCGCGGAAGCTGCAACTCGGGCATTCGAGAACGGCCTATACTATTATAGGCGAACAACGACGAATTCCCCTCGAGAGTATGCCGAGCTGTTGAATTGGCAACATTTACCGTGCGAGCAGCCATCAACTCCCGCGACAGCCTGGACCTAACCTTGACATAAACATTCGCAAAGTCCAGCCGGGCATCATGGGCTAATTGCAGGAAATCCAACCTTTCAAGGCTCGTTTGAGCGGCATCGAAATCCGCATTCATTCGCTCGATTTGCTCTAAGCGAGCTTGAAGTTCTGCCTCATCTAACTCGGCAAGCTCTTCCTTGGTGAGAAAGCGATCCATGGCCTTTAGTTGGCGCGCGATGGACTCGGCCTTGTGCCTGTAGAAATCTACATCACTCGGCATTGCTGCGTTCGCGACATTGGTAGGCTCAGGTGCTGCCATGTTGAGGTTTTAAAAGAGTCACTCAGCACGACCGAAAAAGACACCCTGTATACGTATAAACGTGCGAACCGAAAGCAAAGGGATTACAGCTAATGCCTTTAGCTGTGCGGCTGTGCGAGCTGTCCGATTCCGCTTTGTACTCCGCTTGTGTGTATTAGTGAGTTCGCTGCACTGCACTGACCGAATTGTCGCGACAGAGAAATTAGTAGGTGTATGTAAGTATGTTTTAGCACCGAATTGTGCTTAACCGCCGAAAATTTGTTAAGGCTAACGAATGTCGATTGCGAATGATAATTAATTGACACTGCAACTCAGAGATCACGTCGGGGTCACCAAATTTTATGTGGAGATAATGGTTTTTATCCCCAATCGGCCGACTAATTATTTCAATTAAATAAAACTCGGCGCAGAAATAAAATTGCGATATGTTCTTTAATGCGTGACATCCAAATTGCAAGTGTGGCTTGCCTGCCCTTTACATTGCCGCTCCGATCGCTAAGCGCAGCTTCGCTCGGCCGACGTCGGCAGGCAGACACAAAGCGGAGATAGCGAAGAGCGAGCTGGCAGAGAGCGTTTAGCAGGGCAAGCAAGCGCAAAGCTTTAACAAACAAATGAGTGACATAGACATAAGTAACAAACAAAATAAGCGGCTGAGGGCCAAGAATTAGGTGCTATTTGGCAAGCAGCTAATCGGCTGGGTTCTGCTCCGAACAGTGTCTTTATTATTTTTGGATCATTCCCCTACTTAAAATCCCGCGCCTGCAGCGGGGAAATAAGCGCAAAAGAAACTTATATTAAACCACATGTGTGCATGGATATGTAAAACTGTCTATGCCTGCCTACTGCACCGATCTGTTCCCCCCCAGAGCTCACATACGTGAGGTGGCTCACCCTTGTTTCCCTCCTTTGGGGTCCGGGTATCCCGCGGCGGGTCCTCGTCACGTCGGCTTATTTCGTACACTGCGTGCTCACAACTTCTTTTTCTTTTTACACACCGCGGTCGCGGCTTATTTTTCCGTCGCACAACCGGTCTTGTTCAGCCCTTGGAGATCACTCCTGAGTCTGGCCCGCGCTGGACCGTGCCAGGCCTCTGCTTTGTCTTTTTCCAGCTTCTCTGCCGCTTCGTGGCTGCGCAGCTTCGGCTGTCGGCCTCGGCGGCGTGGGTGATCGGCTGCGTCTCTGTATTCTCTGCTTCGCCGTCGGCCCTTTCCTCGGCTGCGTGGGCGTAAGGCCGATCGGCGGCTTCTCTGCCGCGTCGCTCTCTTTCCTCTGTGTATAGCCGTTCTCTTCGTTGCGTTCTCTCTTCGCTGCGTGGCCGTCGTCTGCGTCTCTCTTTCGTGTGTGTATAGCCGTTCTCTTCGTTGCGTTCTCTCTTCGCTGCGTGGCCGTCGTCTGCGTCTCTCTTTCGTGTGTGTATAGCCGTTCTCTTCGTTGCGTTCTCTCTTCGCTGCGTGGCCGTCGTCTGCGTCTCTCTTTCGTGTGTGTATAGCCGTTCTCTTCGTTGCGTTCTCTCTTCGCTGCGTGTACTCTTACTAATAGAAAAAACACCACTGTTTTGGTTTTCTTAGCCTATTTCTTATTTTAATTAAGGAACTGAGGATTCATTTGTTTGTCTTGTAATAATAATAGTAATAGTAATATAATGGGATAATGAGATAACGATAATAGTAGATAATAATGAACCTAGGTAACACCCGTCGGGGCGGTCCCTTCAAGGGATGGTGTCGTGGTCTCTATTGTGGAGGCTTGTGCCTTCACAACTGATAACAAGAATCACGAACACCCAAGGAACGGAAATAACAATCGTATGTGTTTGAGATGCCAAGCTTTTTTGTGTTTCAAAATTGAAAAGAGAATTTTGGTTAAACTTTATAATTCGTATTTAATCTTGGTGGCTTAGCGGAAGCCGATTGCTTGCTATGGCTAGATAAAATTTATGCGAGATCGATATGCAACCAATGCGCAGAGGGGTTAGCATAGAACTAAAAACTAGACGACGGCGTTAGATCAAAGTGATTGCCGAAGTGGCGGCAGCAGATCAAAGTAATTGCAGAAGTGGCGGTGGCAGAGAGCCCCTTTAGCGGGAGAGCGCAGCAGCTCTGCAGAAAGTCAACGTTTCACAACATAGGCCGCTCTCTCTGCTCATACAATAATAATGCATAAAGTTACGGTTATTGTTCAGCGGCTGGCCCGAACATACTACCCTCGTTGGGAGCTAGTCTCTCAACAGAACAT
Source organism: Drosophila persimilis (assembly GCF_003286085.1). Classification (NCBI taxonomy): domain Eukaryota; kingdom Metazoa; phylum Arthropoda; class Insecta; order Diptera; family Drosophilidae; genus Drosophila; species Drosophila persimilis. The sequence continues at coordinate 16,229 of NW_020825448.1, read as the reverse complement.
AGCCGAGTGACGGCCCTCCTGATGTTTCCTGAGGATGTCTTCAGGTCAGCGACGCGACACACTCCGTCCTTGCCCATAACGACATCGACCACTCTATCCAGTGGCCAACGCATTGGAGGAAGATTTTCGTCCTTCACCAGAACGAGATCGTTCTTGCAGATGTTTTGCGCGGAGGTACGCCACCTCGCGCGCTCTTGCAAAAGAGTGAGATACTCTTCGCGCCAACGGCTCCAAAATATTTGTTGTAGTTGGGTGACCCGCTGCCAGCCATCCAGACGATTGTAGTTCAGCTTCGTTAGGTCAGGCTCGAGGATTTGCTCATGGGGGCCGCCTAAAAGCAGATGAGCAGGAGTCAAAACGTCTCAATCCTCAGGACTTTCTGAAAGCGAGAGCAAAGGGCGAGAGTTAACAATTCCAGTGATCTGACAGCACAGATGGTCCAACTGAGCGGTACAGGTGATATTTTGCGGTCTTCACGGCCGCTTCCCACAACCCGCCAAAATGCGGAGAGCGAGGTGGGATGAAACGCCAGTCGATCGAGTCAGCCAAGCAGGATTCGTAGACCTCCTTCATATGCGGTTCGCTCAGACAAAGCTTCTTTAGCTCCAGAAGCTCGTTCTTGGCCCCAACGAAGTTTGTCGCATTGTCCGACCAAATTTAACTTGGCCTTCCTCGAGTGGAAGTAAAACGCTTTAGTGCGCCTAGAAACGATGCGGTGGTCAAATCCTTTACGAGCTCCATGTGTATAGCCTTAGAAGTGAAGCAGATGAATACGCTAATGTAGCACTTGATCGGAGGCCTCGTGCGGATTTCTGATCGGTAGAAAAAAGGTCCACCGTAATCTACTCCAGTGACTTCAAAAGCTCGAGATCCTTCCAAACCTTCTTTAGGTAGGTCTCCCATGATGTGTTCAACCATGCGCGGCCTAGTCCTGAAGCATCTCACACACTTGCTGACGACCATTGACACTGCTTTAATACCTCCAATGGGCCAATACTCCAGCCGAATTTTGGATAGCAAGGCGCGAGGTCCGGCATGGAGGTTTCTTTTGTGATAATATCTTATCAGCGCAAAGGTAATGGAATGTCCCTTTGGCAGAATGAGCGGGTGCTGAGCGTCAAATCCTAGCGATGTGTTGCCAAGACGACCTCCAACTCTAAGTAGTCCAGAATGATCGATGAACGGGTTGAGCGAACTAATAGAACTGGATTTCATGACTTGACCATTGCGCCGAATCTCCTTTATGTCCATCCACAACTGAATGTGTCGAATTAGAAGATACGTTCCTTGCCGAATATCCGAAATGGTGAGTCCTGGATGCCTAAGACGATGTATAAATTTATGCATGTAGGCGAATGTGCGCTGCATGCGAAAGAATGAATTCGCAAATTTGCATCCGGACGTGAGATCGGCATGTGGAGACGTGATTAGCAATACTCTCTTGCGAAGCTCCAAAGTTGCTATGTTGTTAGCAGGAGATACAGGCCACTTATCCTTGGAGCCTAGCAAAAAGGATGGGCCGTGAAACCATAGCTCTGACTGGATAAGATGGCTGGGAAGCGAGCCTCTCGAGAGAATATCAGCAGGATTTAAAGATGTGGGAACATAGCGCCATTCTATGGCCTTATATTCTGCATGATTTTCACAAGCAAATGGGCTCCACTTAATTCCAGCTTAGGAATCGATATAGTCTTTAGCGGCGCCACTCGCGACTTTGAGCACAAAACGTGGCTCGAAGACTGGGCTTCCCTGGACACGACATACACGCAAGCGCCATATGCTTCTAAGCTGGCATCACAGAATCCGTGAACTTCTGTAGCCACACTAGAACGAAGAACCAAGCGAGGAAATGAGATCCGAGAAATTCTTGCCAGACTATTTCTCAAGTCCATCCAAGTTGAATGCAACGCTGAGGGTAGGCATTCATCCCAATCCAAATTTTCTCTCCAAAGCTGCTGAAGGAAGATTTTGCACCTGACAATGACTGGATTTATCAATCCAAGAGGGTCGTAGAACCGCGCAATCGTAGATAAAACCGACCGCTTTGATGGCTTTGAGTTTGTGTCCAGTGCGGACAAGGCAAAAAGCAGCTGATCCGAAGCAGGGTCCCACGCTAAGCCGAGAGTTTTGGCAATGTCGCTTCCATCATTAAACTTTAGGAACTTCTCTATGTCATCTTCAGGGGTTCCCTCAAGTACTTCCTGGTGACTGGAGCACCATTTCCTAAGTCTAAAATTACCACGGGACAGTAAAGCTGATGTTTGGTGCATCTTGTCCATGACCTGTGCGACCGAATTACCGCCCGAAATAAGGTCATCCACGTAAAACTCCTGCCGCAGAGCAGCTGAGCCAAGAGGGTAGGACTCACCCTCGTCGATGGCCAGCTGGTGCATTGCGCGGACCGCTAAAAATGATGCAGCCCTCGTTCCGTATGTGACGGTGTCTAATGTGTAGACTTGAACCTCGGACTCGATGGAATCTCGCCATAGGATGCACTGATACAAATTGTCGGGTGGAGACACTCGTACGCAGCGGTACATTTTACAAATGTCCCCAGTGAAAGCGACTGGATATGTTCGAGAGCGAATCAATATGTTAAACAATGCAGGCTGAATAACAGGGCCTGTCATCATCACATCATTTAGAGAATATCCAGTTGATGTAGCTGCGGATCCATCGAAAACGACACGGAGTTTTGTCGTCGTACTGTCCTCCTTTAGGACACAGTGATGAGGCAAGAAATATTTGCAGAGGCTACGGGAATCAGGGTTGACTTGGTGCATATGATGCAAATCAATGTACTCCCTCATAAAGGCGGAATACCGCTCCTTGAGTGTAGGATTACGCTCCAGTTTTCGCTCCAGACTGATGAACCGTCGATAAGCCTGAGCATAAGATTCTCCTAAACGATCAGTAGTGTTATTTAGCGGCAGACGAACTGCATACTCCCCGGATGGCAACCGTGAAAGGTGGCTTACAAAATGTGCTTCACAATCGTCTTCTTCTTTGGTATTCAACCCAGCCTCCACACAATTCTCGACTTCCCAAAACATACGAAGAGTTTTATCCAACCTTGCTTCCATCTCAGCTATCGAATCTGGACAATTGTGCGTGGCCAATTGAGAACTCCGTTCTCTTTCGTAGCGATCAGACGTGTTTTTGTTTTGCGCTCCGCATTTTTTCCTTTTGTTTCGAATAAACAGCCGGTGTTTTCCTAACTAAATTCTAATTATACTCCCTAACCAGACAACAATCTGGAAACCAATTCTTTTACGCGAGTGCATGCCTTTTGATTTGTGTTAAAATATTATTTAACTTTTTATTTTTCGGCGTCGGCTTGTGTTGTGTTGTTGCAGTGAGTGAGTATTGCATTGCAGTCCGCTCTCGTCTGGTAGCTTTTGTTGTTTTATCACTCTCTCGCTATCACGTCAACTTCAATAACTGTTCTTTCTCTCTCGCTCTTTCAACTTTCTGAGCAATAGCGCTCTCTGTTTAGTAGCTCTCGCTATAACCGCTCTCCACTCTGCTCTCTTTTTTTTCTTACCAATTCCGCATTGAGCGTTGTCTGGCACATTGGTCTGATACCAATTTGTTTTGGAAATTTTAATTTTTTTAATTTTAATTTTTCTTCGTAAATTTTCTTAAGAAAATATTTAAATAATAAAAATGGAATTCGCTGTGGTCTGCGCCAAAAAAACCTTCAAGAAGCAGATCACTCACGATCAGCCGAATGTCCCCTGCTGGCTCTGCGACAGCGTAGTCCACGCAAAATGCGCGGGATTTTCTGGCCTCGTGAGTGATGCTATAGCCAAACGTAATGGCTTGCATTACAGTTGCGAGGCATGCCGTGCGGTGGAGAAGGAAATGCTATCTTTCATGAGGCAGACGCGGAGTGGCTTTAAGGAGCTGACCGTTGGTTTCAAAAACCAATACGATCGGCTCCTAGCCATGGAGGCTCAGTTTAGCGGTTTAAAACTGCTGAATGAGTCTCCGAGGCGCAAAAAGGTCACTCCGCGGGACCTGCAAGTGCCAACCGTCACTCAGCCGTGCGCCGCCGAAAAACTGACTCCGACCACTCCAAATGTGCAGCAGTTGATCTCGTTTGCCACTCCAAAGGCAACGAAAGCTGCTGGCGATGCAGATTCGGTAGCCGAATTCATCGCCTCGGAGAATGTGCAGCCAAGTACGTCTGCAGCGTCCGTGTCCGTGGTGTCCGCAAGTTCACTAGTTGTCCCGTCTATCCCGATCCCACCAGTAAATAGACGTTCCGGACCTCCGGATATTGCCACCACAAGTACTAGACCTGTGGTGAAGGGAGATAGCCTCGTTTAAGATAAGCATCTCCCCAACTCAATTTGACACCATTTGCTCCACCAAATTTTGGCCGGAGCATTTGGTGGTGACGGAGTTTAAGGCTAAGAAGAAGAATAGGCCCCCCATATCGCTTCCAAATCTTTCCAGCGTGCCACCCTCAACCTCAACTTCCTCTTCCTCAACTTCCCGTCTTGCTACAACCTTTCCAAAAAACTAACTTCTCTTTTAGTAACCTATCAGAATGTAAGAGGCTTGCGTAGTAAGCTCAGCATTCTTTTCCGGGATAGTGTTGCATTTGCTTCCCACGTTATTGTGTTTACTGAAACCTGGTTAAAGCCGGACATTCTTAGTTCCGAGGTTTTGGCAGGTCGGTACACATCTTTTAGAAAGGACCGTTCGTCTCGACATGCAGGAGGGGTTCTAATTGCAGTGGACTCTTACTTCACGTCAGAACACTTCACAGTCCAAGTTCAACAGGAACTGGAATTCCTGTGTGTAAAACTGATTCTTCCCGCTTTCGCTATATTCATTACTTGCTCGTATATCCCACCTTCTTCGGATATTTCAATTTATGAGCAGCACTTGTCCGCTTTAACCGCTGTTGCTTCCTCGCTATCTGATAAAGATCGTATGATAGTTCTTGGTGACTTCAACTTGCCAGGAACTGTTTGGTCTTCGGTAAACGAGTCTAGTATCCTAGTGCCCATGTCACGACATGACTTTGTTGACGGCTTGCTTGACCTGTCCCTGTCTCAAGTCAATCATGTGAAAAATTCCTTGGGTCGATTGCTTGATCTATGCTTTGTATCGGATCCGACCATAGTGTATTTAACCCGAGCCCTTCCGCTCACTATACCTGAAGACGCCTACCACCCTACTTTCGAGGTGTCGCTAGACATAGGACCAACTGTATTGGATCGGTCGAGTAGACTACCTGAACGTGTCCGCTGCTTTCGTAAAGCCGAGTTTGCGAAGCTTAATAACCTAATTAGGGATTTTGATTGGTCCGCTTTGTACTTGTGCACTGATGTCACAAAAGGCACAAACATTTTTTACAATGCTCTTGGCACATTTTTTGATTCTTGTCCGATTAGATCTGGAAAACCCCCTTGGTTTACCAAAGAGTTATCCAGTCTAAAAAACTTAAAATCAAGACTTTATAAAAAATTTCAAGAAGTGGGTTCTCCTACTTCTCACTCTCGTTATGTAATAGCTCGGTCAAACTTTTCAGTTCTTAATGCTCAATGCTATAAGAACTACCTATCTCGTTGCAGGATACGTTTTTCTCAGGACCCTAAACAGTTTTACTGCTTCGTAAACAGTAAGCGTAGAACGTCCGCACACCCATCCTCGCTATCATTTTGTAATACGTCGGCAAATAATGATCAGGCAATTGCCGATCTTTTTGCCCAGTTTTTCCCAACCACCTATTCTGAGGAACGCTACTCTGGTCAACCGTACCCATACGGATTACCGAGGTCGAACGGCATTTTCAGTCCCTTGTTAAATAAATATTTCCTACTTCAAGATCTTCGACTAGTTAAGCCGGTGCTTTCACCGGGCCCAGACGGGGTTCCAGGTTGTGTACTCAGGTACTGCGCCGAGGCTCTGTGTGGACCATTGCTTAAACTATTCACCCTGTCCATTGATTCCGCTTGCTTCCCTCCAATCTGGAAGGAATCGTTTATAATTCCTCTCCATAGGTCTCCAAAGGTAGCAAGTCTGATGCAAAAAATTATAGAGGTATGGCAAAGTTATCCGCTATTCCCAAATTGTTTGAGAAGGTTTTAACTCCGCACTTGCAACATCTCTGCAAGTCACTTATATCTCCAACTCAGCATGGATTTATAAGGCGGCGATCAACCACCACGAACCTGTTAGAGTTTACCTCTTTCATTATTAAAGGCTTTCAAGGTAACTTACAGACGGATGTTATTTACACCGACTTTAGTAAAGCATTCGACTCTGTAAACCATTTCCTTTTAGCACATAAACTTGACCTTTTAGGGTTTCCGCCCAACCTCCTGAGATGGATTTCTAGCTATCTTTGTTCTAGGTCTCAAAGAGTCCTCTTCAAAAACTCCCTCTCTTTACCAGTAAAGGTTTCTTCGGGAGTACCACAGGGCAGCCATCTAGGCCCCTTACTCTTCACACTCTTTATTAATGATTTGCCTTCAGTATTAACATACTCTCGAGTACTTATGTATGCGGATGATGTTAAACTCTGTGTCCAGTACAAGGACATTTCATTTCATTCTCGCTTGCAATCCGATCTCAATAGCTTTCAGTCATGGTGTTGTGCAAACTTGTTACACCTTAATGCCTCGAAATGCAAAGTTATGACATTTCATCGTTCTAGCCCTTTGTTGGCTCCCTACACCCTATTTGAGAGAATCTCTTGAGAGAATTACCCTGGTGGATGATCTGGTTGTTATGTTAGACCCCAAGTTAAAGTTTTCCGAACACATTTCTACCATGGTAAATAAGGCCATGGGCGTGCTTGGGTTTATAAAGAGGTGGTCAAAGGAATTTGACGACCCCTATATAACAAAGACTCTCTATACCTCGCTTCTTCGTCCGATCTTAGAATACGGCTCCTGTGTATGGTGCCCTCAGTACAAAGTACACCAGGACCGTATAGAATCAGTACAGAAAAACAGTACAGTAAACCTCCTGTTGGAATACGCCTATTCCCACATTCAAATAATAACATTAAATAATATTATCGATATGTTAGGTATTATTATTATGAGTTAGTCTGGTCACACTTGAAGTGTCGACTCTCTCTCTTCTTTTGTGATCTCAAGTGTGTGGACCGGTGTTGCAGCAAAAAGTAATCAAGAAATACATAAATAATCTTTAAAGAAAAACATAACTTGGTACTGTCTTCCGTTTACTAATTGTCATAGCTAGTCTACCAATAGGTTATGGGCCCAGTCCACGCCAATTTAAATAAATTAAATTAATAGCAAATAGTTGTGAAATTAGTTCCGCGTGCGTTCTTGTGTAGTTTTTTTTTGTAGTGTGTGTGTGTATAATATATACATACATAGAAAATGGAAAGAAATAAGCAACATATTAAGCCTTTTTGTGGCGAGAAATATTCTATATGGAAATTTAGAATCAGAGCTTTGTTTGCTGAATTAGAGGTGCTCCAAGTAGTCGATAACATAATGCCTAACGAAGTAGATGATAATTGGAAAAAGGCAGAGCGATGTGCGAAGAGCATTTTAATTCAATACTTAGGCGACGCATTTCTAAACTTCGCGGCAGGCGACATTTCGGCACGTGATATTCTGAAGAATTTAGACGCCATATATGAGCGTAGAAGCCTTGCGTCGCAATTAGCTGCACTTAAACGTTTAATAACACTCAAACTCTCAAGTGAAATGACACTTTCGAGTCATTTTGTTATTTTTGATGAAACAGTGAGTGAGTTGTTAGGGGCGGGCGCTAAAATGGATGAGATGGACAAAGTGGCACATTTGCTGCAGACTCTACCTTCAACCTATAATGGTGTCATCACGGCAATCGAAACTTTGTCAGATGAAACTCTATCATTAGCGTTTGTAAAAAATAAATTGTTCGACTACGAGACCAAATTAAGAAATGAAAGTACTGATACAAGTAGTAAAGTTGTGACGGCGCTTCGGCCGGGGTATGCTCGTCGCGCCGGGTTCCACAGAAATTTGTTTGATCTCTGGGTGTGGTAGCTGAAAGAGAGTCTCGTGGTTCAAGAATAAGGCAGGCTTGGATCGGTAATAAAAGAGATAGAGTTAGTTTTATTGTGCTTAATGGTACAAAGTTTGGTAGTTGCGCGGGTGTTTTTGCGGCGGCCTCGTCCTTCGGGGTCGTCCTTCGGTTGGGCCGCACGTGGCGGATGGTTGCGTGCGGGGCCGGGGAGTCGTCTGGCCGGATCGATGGAGGTCGTCTGTGCTCCGCGGGGAAGGGTGTTGCGGAGGGTTACTGCGCTCCGAGGAGTGATTCTGTGGAGGAGGGTTAATGCGCTCCGAGAAGAATTAAAGGTTGCGGAGGGTTAATGCGCTCCGAGGGGGGGGTAATGGTGCGGAGGGCGAATGCGCTCCGAGGCGAATTAAATGTTGCGGAGGGTTAATGCGCTCCGAGGAGAACAAATGTTGCGGAGGGTTAATGCGCTCCGAGGAGAAGTAAATGTTGCGGAGGGTGAATGCGCTCCGAGGAGAATTAATGTTGCGGAGGGTTAATGCGCTCCGAGGAGAAGTAAATGTTGCGGAGGGTTAATGCGCTCCGCGGAGAATTAATGTTGCGGAGGGTGAATGCGCTCCGAGGAGAATTAAATGTTGCGGAGGGTGAATGCGCTCCGAGGAGAAGTAAATGTTGCGGAGGGTGAATGCGCTCCGAGGAGAATTAATGTTGCGGAGGGTTAATGCGCTCCGAGGAGAATTAATGTTGCGGAGGGCTAATGCGCTCCGAGGAGAAGAAATGTTGCGGAGGGTGAATGCGCTCCGAGGAGAATTAATGTTGCGGAGGGTGAATGCGCTCCGAGGAGAAGAAATGTTGCGGAGGGTTAATGCGCTCCGAGGAGAATTAATGTTGCGGAGGGTTAATGCGCTCCGAGGAGAAGAAATGTTGCGGAGGGTTAATGCGCTCCGAGGAGAAGTAAATGTTGCGGAGGGTGAATGCGCTCCGAGGAGAATTAATGTTGCGGAGGGTTAATGCGCTCCGAGGAGATGTAAATGTTGCGGAGGGTTAATGCGCTCCGCGGAGAATTAATGTTGCGGAGGGTGAATGCGCTCCGAGGAGAATTAAATGTTGCGGAGGGTGAATGCGCTCCGAGGAGAAGTAAATGTTGCGGAGGGTGAATGCGCTCCGAGGAGAATTCATGTTGCGGAGGGTTAATGCGCTCCGAGGAGAATTAATGTTGCGGAGGGTGAATGCGCTCCGAGGAGAATTAATGTTGCGGAGGGTTAATGCGCTCCGAGGAGAAGTAAATGTTGCGGAGGGTGAATGCGCTCCGAGGAGAATTAATGTTGCGGAGGGTTAATGCGCTCCGAGGAGAATTAATGTTGCGGAGGGTTAATGCGCTCCGAGGAGAAGAAATGTTGCGGAGGGTTAATGCGCTCCGAGGAGAATTAATGTTGCGGAGGGTGAATGCGCTCCGAGGAGAATTAATGTTGCGGAGGGTTAATGCGCTCCGAGGAGAATTAATGTTGCGGAGGGTTAATGCGCTCCGAGGAGAAGAAATGTTGCGGAGGGTTAATGCGCTCCGAGGAGAATTAATGTTGCGGAGGGTGAATGCGCTCCGAGGAGAATTAATGTTGCGGAGGGTTACTGCGCTCCGAGGAGTGATTCTGTGGAGGAGGGTTAATGCGCTCCGAGAAGAATTAAAGGTTGCGGAGGGTTAATGCGCTCCGAGGGGGGGTAATGTTGCGGAGGGCGAATGCGCTCCGAGGTGAATTAAATGTTGCGGAGGCTGATCGCTCTGGCGGAGCTCCTTTTATTCCCAAAACGCGGCTGATCTTACGGTCTGTCCCTAGCGCGTTGTGCTGCGGGGCCCTAACGCGTTTGCACGGGCCGGCTGATAGTGTGCCCGTTGGTGCGTGGGTTATGGCCACACTTGGTCCGGTCAGCTGGGGGTGTGCCCGTGGCTGGCTGTGCTACGGGCCCATTGGTGGGGCTCAGCTGTGGTTTGTTTGTTTGTATTGTTTGTTTATTTATATTTCTTTTATTCTGTGGCAGGTCTTCATGTATTTGTCGCTTATGTTCTACTTATCCTACTAATACTTATTTTCTAATCTTCCTGGCTTGTCTTGGTGATTCTATTGAGGTTGGTTTGGTGTTTGTGGCGCCGGCGCTTGGTTTTCCTGGCGCTGGGCGTCACAAAGTCATGAAGGCAGTTGTAAGAAATAATAACAATTTTAATAATCGTAAAACGTTTGGATCTAGAAACACGCGGCAAAAGATATTATTTAAGCGAAAAGCTAGAAGTAATATTAAATGCCATCACTGTGGCAAAGAAGGGCACATGAAAAAAGACTGTTACCAGTTTATAAGGTTAAATCAAAACAAAGAAAATTATAAACATAATAAACAAGCTCAGCTTGCAGCATCGGGCCACGGGTTCGCATTTATGATGCGGAAAATGAAAAAGAGTGATCAAATAAATAATGAACTCGGTTTTATACTCGATTCTGGTGCAACGGATCATTAGATCAATGATGACTCGCTGTAAGCCGATTGCATCGAATTGGAGCAGCCAATTAAAATCGCTGTGGCAAAAGAAGGCGAGTTTTTATATGCCACTAAGCGTGGAATTGTGCGGCTGCACAATGGACACAATATCACACTGGAGGATGTGCTCTACTGCAAGGAGGCAGCAGGAAACCTCATGTCTGTCAAGCGTCTGCAACAGGCAGGGATGTCAATTAAGTTTGACTGTGGTGGTGTCTCCATATCAAAAAATGGAGTAATTGTTGTTAAACATACAGGTATGTTGGATATACCTGTAGTCAAATTCCAAGCATACAGTGTAGATGCTAGGAACAAAAATAATTATCGATTATGGCATGAGAGGTTGGGGCATATAAGCAATGCAAAATTGCTTGAAATAAAGAATAATAATTTATTTAATGACAGTAATCTTCTTGTTAATTTAAAAATATCAGATGAAGTTTGTGAGTCATGTTTAAATGGGAAACAGGCTAGGTTGCCATTTAAGCAATCTAAAGATAAAAGTTATATAAAACGTCCCTTGTTTGTAATACATTCAGATGTATGTGGCCCCATTAAACCAGTTACACTAGACGATAAAAATTATTTTGTGATCTTCGTAGATCAATTTACACATTATTGTGTAACCTATTTGTTAAAATATAAATCAGATGTATTCAATGTATTTAAAGATTTTGTAGCAAAGAGCGAGGCTCATTTTAATTTCAAGATTGTCAATTTGTACATTGACAACGGTAGAGAATACTTGTCGAATGAAATGCGTGAGTTCTGCGTTAATAAAGGAATAAGTTATCATTTGACAGTGCCACATACACCTCAGTTGAATGGTGTTTCGGAGCGAATGATAAGAACCATTACAGAGAAAGCTCGTGCTATGGTAAATGGTGCAAAATTAGACAAAAGTTTTTGGGGTGAAGCTGTGCTAACTGCAACATATCTAATCAACAGAATTCCAAGCAAAGCACTTGGTGATTGTAAAATGACCCCATATGAGCTGTGGCACAATAGAAAGCCCAATTTAAAATTTTTAAGAGTGTTCGGTTCAACCGTGTATGTGCACAACAAAATTAAAAAGGTAAATTTAATGAAAAATCATTCAAAGCTATCTTGATAGGGTATGAACAAAATGGACTCAAATTGTGGGATGTCATTAAAGGAAAAGTTATTGTTGCAAGAGATGTTGTCGTAGACGAGACCAATATGCTTTATTCTAGAGAAGTAAAATTTGAAACAGATTTCCCGAAAGAGAGTAAGGAAAGAAGTCAACAAGAATTCCTGAATGAGAGTAAGGAATCTGATCACCTTAATTTCCCGAATGATAGTACGGAATGTGGAATCCTGAATGAGAGTAAGGAATGTGATCAGTTTTATCTCCCGAATGATAGTACGGAATGTGGAATCCTGAATGAGAGTAAGGAATGTGATCAGTTTTATCTCCCGAATGATAGTACGGAATGTGGAATCCTGAATGAGAGTAAGGAATGTGATCAGTTTTATCTCCCGAATGATAGTACGGAATGTGGAATCCTGAATGAGAGTAAGGAATGTGATCAGTTTAATTTCCCGAATGAAAGTACGGAATGTGAAATCCTGAATGAAAGTAAGGAATGCGAAAAGCTGAATTTTCCGAATGAAAGTAGGAAAAGAAAAACTGATTTCCTGAATGATAGTAAGGAATTATATATCCCGAATGAGAGTAAGGATTGTGAAAAAGCTGATCAGCCAGATAATTGTCGTGAAGAAAATAAGGATACTAATATAATTAGTAGAAAAAGTGAGAGGTTAAAGTCTAAGCCGAAGGTGTCTTATAAAGAACATGATAAAAGCTCTAACAAATTTATATTAAATGCCCATATAATGTTTGATGAAGTTCCAAATTCTTTTGATGAAATAAATTTTAGGAATGATAAATCTGATTGGGAGGAGGCAATAAATACAGAGTTAAATGCCCATGAAATTAATAACACATGGACAATTATAAAGAAGCCAGAAAACAAAAATATTGTAGACAGTAGATGGGTATTTTCCATTAAATATAATGAACTAGGAGTCCCAATAAAATACAAAGCTAGACTGGTTGCAAGAGGATTTACTCAAAAGTACCAAGTAGACTATGAAGAAACATTTGCTCCCGTTGCTAGAATTGCCAGTTTTAGGTTCGTACTATCATTGGCAGTCCAGTTTAATTTGAAAGTCCATCAGATGGATGTTAAAACAGCTTTCCTCAATGGTACATTAAGTGAGGAGATATATATGCGGCCTCCTCAGGGCGTATTATGCGGTGCTGGGCATGTATGCAAACTGAACAAAGCCATTTATGGGCTCAAACAAGCAGCTAGATGCTGGTTTCAAGTATTTGAGCAAGCATTGAAAGAATTCGATTTTGTAAACTCTCCCGTGGATCGTTGCATATATATTCTTGATAGAGGTGACATAAAGAAAAACATATATGTATTATTATATGTTGATGATGTAGTAATAGCGACAAGGGATATGGATAGAATGAATAATTTCAAAAATTATTTAAGCGAAAGATTTAGAATGACTGACTTAAATGAGATAAAACATTTTATCGGTATCAGAGTATAAATGTTTGAAGACAAAATATATTTGAGTCAAGCTGCATATGTAAAAAGAATTTTAAATAAATTTAACATGGATAGTTGCAATTCAGTCAGTACTCCATTACTAAATAAACTAAATTATGAGTTACTTAACTCAGATGAAGACTGCAATGCTCCATGTCGTAACCTTATTGGCTGTTTAATGTACATAATGCTGTGTACACGACCAGATTTAGCTACCGCTGTAAATATCTTGAGTAGATATAGTAGCAAGAACAATGCTGAGTTATGGCAATGTTTAAAAAGGGTTATTAGATATTTAAAGGGAACTATTGATATGAAGCTTATATTTAAAAAGAATACATCATTTGAAAATACATTAGTTGGCTATGTAGACTCCGATTGGGGTAGTAATGAGATTGATAGAAAAAGTACAACGCGTTATTTGTTTAAAATGTTCGATTCCAATTTAATTTGTTGGAATACAAAAAGACAGAATTCAGTGGCAGCTTCATCAACTGATGCTGAATATATGGCCCTATTTGAAGCTGTAAGAGAAGCTTTATGGCTAAAGTCTCTTCTAAATAGTATTAATCTTAAACTCGACAGACCCATTAAAATTTATGACGACAACCAAGGCTGTATTAGCATTGCAAATAATCCCTCATGTCATAAAAGAGCAAAGCAAATTGATATAAAATATCATTTTTCAAGAGAACAGATAGAAACTAATGAGATTTCTCTTGAGTATATTAATACAGACAACCAACTTGCTGACATCTTTACGAAGCCACTACCTGCTGGAAGATTTGCGGAACTGCGGAACAAATTAGGACTACTACAAGAAGAATGATTCCAATTTAATGAAAACATGAACATGAAGCTTGTAAGGAAGCGATCCTGGGCTGGGGTACATATCTCAGTCTACTCCAGGGTCGAAATTACAGCAATATTTATAATTTGCCGGGACTCCGAGTTCTGAGCCGTCGACGGGACAGGGAGGCAATCCCCAGACGGGAGCGACCGAGAGGAAAGGGAACAGTACGGGGCGTGGCAGTGGCAATCGCCGGACAGCGCTTACGTGGCCCTGTCGGACTGAGAATTACTACGAGGGTCGGAGATATCGAAAGGCATCGCCGAGAGGGCTTAGGCAATCGCCGGACAGCGCTCTCGGGATCCTGTCGAACTAAGGACTACTAACGAAGGTCGGTGCTATGCGGGGGAAACCAACATGTATCACCGAGAGTGTCTAGGCCATCGCCGGATAACACTCACGGGACCTTGTCGGACTAAAAATTGCTACGAAGGTCTTTGCTATGCGGGGATACCGACAAATACTACCGCGAGTACCTAGGCTATCGCCGGACAGCACTCACGGGGGCCCCGTCGGACTAAGAATTACTACGAGGGTCGGAGATAGCGGCAAGCATCGCCGGGAGGACTTAGGCAATCGCCGGATAGCGCTCCCGGGATCCTGTCGAACTAAGAACTACTATGAAGGTCTTTGCTATGCGGGGATACCGACAAATACCACCGCGAGTACCTAGGCTATCGCCGGACAGCACTCGCGGGGGCTCCGTCGGACTAAGAATTACTACGAGGGTCGGAGATATCGGCAAGCATCGCCGGGAGGGCTTAGGCAATCGCCGGATAGCGCTCCCGGGATCCTGTCGAACTAAGAACTACTACGGGGCCGGAGGTATCGACAAGCGTCGCCGAGGGCACCTAGGCAATCGCCGGATGGTACTCACGGGACACTGTCGAACTAAGAATTGCTACGGGGGTCGGAGATATCGACGAGCATCGCCGAGGGTGCCTAGGCAATCGCCGGATAGCACTCACGGGACACTGTCGAACTAAGGATTGCTACGGGGGTCGGAGACACCGACAAGCGTTGCCGAGGGTGCCTAGGCAATCGCCGGATAGCACTTACGGGGACGCTGTCGAACTAAGAATTACTACGGGGGGGTCGGAGATATCGCCAAGCGTCGCCGAGAGTGCCTAGGCAGTCGCCGGATAGCACTTACGGGACGCTGTCGAACTAAGAATCACTACGAATACGAATACGGATACCGACGCATATCGCCGAGAGTACCTAGGCAATCGCCGGATAGCACTCACGGGACACTATCAGGCTAAACGTTACTACGAAAGTCTTTATCATACAGGGCAGGCATCGCCGAGAGGGCTTAGGCAATCGCCGGACAGCGCCTTCGGGACCCTGGGAACTACTGGGGTACTGCGGGGTCACAAACTACTGGAGGGAATCATGCGGGGGGAACGCCAACAGTTGTCACCGAGAACGCCTAGGCAATCGCCGGACAGCGGTCTCAGGATCCTGTTGGGCTACGAACTACTGGGGGAATCACGCGGGGGGCCCCGACGGGCATCCGGAGCGAATACGGATCACCACGTGGGGGTAGCCAAAGAGGGAGACTCGGCAAGAGGCGTGGGGAAGGGCGGAGAAGATGAAGCCCCGGGCATTCAGGTTCCCTAGCATATAGATTGTTGGTGACCAGGTTATGTTTTCGTTATATTCGTTACATTTCACTTTATTCTTCTTTGGTTCCCTACCTATCGCACCGCTCAGCAGCCCGCATGCACGTCTTGAGACTCGCTTACCCTCTACTCCCACGCTTGTGCTTGTCGAAAGCCTCCTCTTTTCCCCGGGATTGCAGCGCCGGTGCAGGATCCCGCCTCCGTAAACGTAGTGTCGATGCCGGATCCTTCGCGCACTTGCTGATCGCGTTAATTTCGAAGTAGTCCGCCACGTGTGTTCCTTTTCTTTTCGCGCGCCACTCAGATTTTTTCTTCCGTCAACGCGTCCGATTCCTACGACTGCCTCTCATCTAACTGACTTTCTTTCCACGTTTTCCCAGCTTCAGAGCCGGCGTTCTGCTGGCTCTGCCGATCCAGCGTCGGCGTGGGCGGCTAGCGTCGTTATTTCCCCTCTCTTTTCCACTGCGGGGGCGTCGTTGCTGGATTGATTGCTGCTCTCAGCGGTCCTCTCTGCCGCTGCTGCGTTGATGCTGTCGGCTTATCTTGTCAGCGCTTCTCCTCGGCCGCTGCTGCCGTCGATGCTGTTGGCTTCTCTTGTCAGCGCTTTCCTCTCTGCCGTGGCTGCGTCGATGCCGGCGGCTC